>NW_024062082.1:0-54638 GCF_006381635.1 Hibiscus syriacus | reverse complement strand
CTTTTAATTTGAAACATTGAAAAGATAAAACTCCTATTACCATTCAAACTTAACATATTATTTTAATTTGAATGGTACAAAAGTATAATTATCTTTAATATTCAAAGTTAAAAAGATAACAATACCTTCTTAAATTGACATATTTAAATAGTAATTATCCTACTAATATTCAAATTAAAAAATATCTTTTAATTTGAAATATTAAAAAAATATGAATTTAATATAAATATTAAATCCATCAATTAAATTTACCCTTTTTTTTCAACGGTTCTTATTGATATCTCATACTGCAGTGGAAGATTCGAATTCGGACACCGGAGGAGTATTAGCCGGCACCGGTCTCCCTATTGGACTTCCTCACTGCATCACATTTTCCCATGGAGTAGGTTTTAGTTCAAGAATCTAGAAGATGAAAGTTAGGCCAATAAGCTATCTGTTACATGCATTATTTTTTAACCTTTTGATATTCAAGTTGTGGGTATGTTATGTTAGGTGAACACTTGAACGTGAGTTATTAAGCCCATATTTGGACCCAACTGATTAAACTTTGCTGTAAGTGGTGCATGACTGCCACAGTTTGTCCCCGTTTCGTTCAATCAAGGATTGCGTAGTATTTAATAATAATAAAAAGGATTACGGAGTATCTGTAAAGAAACAAGAACTGCTCTAAAAGATGCAACCATTATCTTCGTAGATGTATACGCCATAAAGTAAACTCTTGGGAAAGTATAAAAAAATATGGTAAAGTTTTAGCCTTTTCTTTTTGGCTTAGGGTTTTCATTTTGTTTTGCTACACGTTAAGTCATGATTTAGGTTTTGAGACCCATTATGGCTTGTTGTGGCTATGGAGGGGCCTCCAATAATTTCAATAAGAAAAACGAAGGTGCGCACAGCCTGGTTCAACCATCTGCAACAATAGGGTGGAGGAAGTTCATGACAGTGAAGCTTCGAACCGGGCCATATTCTACGCCACAAATGGAGGTGGAAGGGTTGAATAATAGTATGTTTAATCATGTTAAGAACAAATAATTGGTGTGAAAGGCAAGGAGTTTTTGTAGTTGGGCTTATAGAAGCAATCATAACATGTATTTTTTTTTACTTGTGGAATTCAACATGAGTTGTGCGATTCGAGTAAGTGCCGATTGCGTTGAAAAGATGTAAGAGGCTCTAGTGGAAGATGGATATCAATTTTGGACTTGTCTCTGGAAAACAGTGCCTGATCTTGATGATCATAGTGATAAAAGTAGTAATCTTGTGAGTGGATGCAACGAGTTATGTATTATGTATCGGTTAAAAGTGACTGAACTGACAAATTCAGGAATCTTGTATTACAATTTTGAGATAAAAAAATAAAGTTATAGATTTATATTAAATGACTTGGCTTTAATTATTAATTTTGAATAAATCAAAATATATTTTTTAATTAAAGGGTTAAAAAATCTATATTGAATTAATATTTTAAGAGATGTTAAAACTCTTTTCAATATAAAATGATTAACACATAATCTATCACAATCCAGCTTGTTAGACCATAAAGTATATAATCAACATTCATATTTAATACCTACAAATTTGGGAAGGTTTTATCAATATTCGTTTTATAAATTTAATAATTAAATAATTATTTAAACATAATTGGATGGCTTGTAATACTTACCCATACTATATTAGTAAGGACCCATGGTTTCAGAACAACCACAGATGTTTGGTTTTGGGGTTGAAAAAAGACAAGAGCAGCAGCAGGCATTAATGGAGCTACACTTCTTACAGTGATGGGTTAATATAGAGATGATTGACCAAACTTTTGTTGCTAGGTGGTTTTGTCTCTGCCTCACAGTTCTCAATTATGAGACCTAAATAAAGTAGACAAATCATTAGTTAGCAACTCTCCCTTGGCCCTTATTTAAAAAAAATATTAAAGCTACATAATATATTTAAAAGGGTTAACTACATGAAAATCACTTATGTTTATATTTTGTCCCACTTTTGGTCACTAATTTCAAAAAACTAAGAGATAATCACTTTCGTTTTTTATTTAATTAAGATGCAGTCATTTTTATTTTTATTTAATTAAGACTTGGTCATCATGAGTTAACTACTATTAACAATTAACATGATATTGGTATAATCACATATTTTTGTCCTGTTATTATATTCTTTCAATTTAGTCATACTTTTAATAAATTTTAATATAAAGTATATAGTTTTTAAATGAAAATAAAAATAAAATACATTTAAATAAAATATATATTTTTCTAACACATTAAATCAATGCACTCAGCCTAGTACATCACCCTTATTTACTCTGTGGTGTTTATTCTAATTTTTTTTCTCCTTCCATTGAGAAAGGATGTACATTCTTTTGGAAGGAAAAATGATTATAAGTGAAATAAATTTAAAATGATACATATTAATATAAATTAATTTAGATGTATGGAAATAACTTAAATATTAAAAGTTGAAATGAAATAAAATAAAATTTTATGAATAGTTTATGATAGGACCGAAGAGTACCAACCCATACAGCACATCAAAATAGCATCGACAACTATCCTTGCAACCTCAAAAAAGCTAAATAAAAATGTATATAACAATAAGATAATAAATAAACAATATTAATATATAAAATAATTTAAATTATATTTGACATTGACTTTTGGAGTTAATTTTTTTTAAACATCAATTTTTTTATATTAAAAATAGGTATATAATGTTTGTTCGTTATACTTTTAAGTACTTACCATTAAAAAACTCTTAAGTGACACATGTCACGTTTTTTGTATTTTTTGTATTTTAAAATATTATTTTAAAATGGTTTTTAAAAAATTTTGAATGTGATACTTGCCACTTAAAGATTTTTTTACGGTAAGCATTTAAAGTGTAACTAAAAAATTATGTGGTGGGTGTAACGGAAAAAAAAATATTATGCACCTATTTTTTTAAAAAATCAAAACCCTTTGCGTCGTCCCTCTCCCATCCCATCCCCACCACTGACGGCAAAGGGTCACCACCGGTTGAGTTTTGTTCAGAGCAGAATGAAGATCTCAATGATGGCGGTCGTGTAACGTATGAACGACTATATCCGTCGAAATCGCCAGAAAACAACAATAAAAACCTAAAGATCCGATGATATTACCGTGTTTTTAAAATGATCGTCACGTTTCACGATAGATGGGGACTGAGTTTTGATCGCAACGACGAGATGGTTCTAATGGTGTCAACAGTGACGACTAGGAACAGACGATGGCATATCAATGGCAGAAGATGCAAAATTTTGGATTTTTATTTTATTTTTTAAATTATAATATTAAAATTTTATATGCGTGATGCATGTCAGATAACAATCAAATTTAACGGTCGTTATAATCTACCACCTAAAAATAACATTGGAAATGTTAGACACATATTATTAACAAAAAATTATTTAAACATCAACCATTATAAGTAATAATTTAGCACAAAATGTATTATACCTAAAAACTATGTATTTGTTGAAAAGAAAAATAATATATTTATGCGACGGTTCAAGGTGAAAGTGAGAGAGGAGTGCAATTTTTTTTAATAATTATAATGACTATAATTATATATAAGGGTATAAGCAAAAGGAAGAAAATTCTAGCAAGTTTAATTATGACGATTAAGACATAGAGACTTTCTTTCGAAAAGTTATTATATAAAATTACCAGCCATCAAATTCGTTTCATTGGTTGCAATAATTAAAGTCTCGTCACCTTCAAATGTTGACTTTAATTTAATAATTAATTTAATTATTAAATTTTAAAAATAGTTCTTCTCACTCCTGCTAGTAGTTGTTCAGAATAAAGTTAATCATACTTTCGTAGAGCATTATTCTTATATGAGAAAATAATCTCAGTCACCAGAAATGTTTTATATATACGATTCTAAATTTGTTGTGATATCGAAGTTTGCGTTGCGATAGTCGAATTTAGAATAAATCGCAACGCGAACTTCGACTATCGCATTGCGATTTACATATTCGTATTGCGATTTACATATTCGCATTGCGATAGTCCAAGTTCGCATTGTGATTTATTCCAAATTTGTTGCGATAGTCGAAGTTCGCGTTGCGAATCTGGAAACTGATTTGCGATACCGGAGATCGCGTTGTGAATTATCGATCGCATTGTGATTTAGTTGGTTTTGACAAATCCAAAAAATTGATTAAAATCGTATATTATAAGACATTTTTTTGTCACTGAGGTTTTTCTCTTCTTATATTTAATACAATTTTTTAGAATCAATTTATTGGATGACAAATCTTCAGAAATAAAGTCATGATTGTGATCCAACATGGACTGCTATAAATCGTTCATTCAGCAAAAAAGCCGATAAGCATGGTTGCATATGGTCACGTTCATTATAATTTATTTATTTATTAGTAATTAAAGGTGAATATAAAATAATATTTATTTAAAAAATAATTATTAATATTTTATAAATTCTACATATATAATTATTCGAATTTAAATATATATATATATATATATTATGACTCAGTCTATAATTTTGATCACTTGATTATAAAAAATAATTTGAGATTTAGAAGGAAAAGTATTTTTAACAATTTGGATGATGCATGAAATTGGTAATCCATTAGGAGGGAAATATCACATACGTATTTGACTTTCTCTAATTTTATTTGCCAAGTTAGTTGTTCAAAGCACATGGACGACAGACACGATAAACACATAAATAATAGGATCGATTGTAGTTCATGGGTACATAAGTTGAGTATATTATATTACAATAATAATTATTTTTATATGTTTATAAGTTCCTAAGCAATTTGAGTTTGAGTGTTTGACTAATAAATTACGAGTTTTGTTCTACCCTCAAAGCAACAAATAAATTTAATCGAATCCAAATAAATTTCATTAGAGTCGTAAACAAGTCGAGCTTGAATATTATTGAGTTCGATTCGACTCGAAAAATCTAAAATGCAGTCCGACTCGGTTCGAAAACTCGCGAGCCTAAAACTTTCAAGCTCGACTCAACTCGAAACCATGAATTGAAGTTAAAAAAGATCGAAATAAAAAAATCTTAAATTTAACGAGATTGAAACCTCGAACTCGAACCTAAACTTTAAATACATGAAAAATCTTATACTGTATTTTTTTTAAAATAACCACATAAATGTTAATATTATTAATAATTGATTTTTTAAAAATAAAATCTTAATATATTATATTTTCGAGTTGTTAGTGAACTTTTCGAGTCGAATATCAAGTAGTTTGTTTCGGCTCGTTAGAAACTCGAATCGAGCTTGAACTCAAGTCTATCTAAATCGAATATTTATCTAGCTTTGACTGAATCAATTTCGAATAATCCACGATCTATCTGATCTCATTTAGGTCCTAAATCTCACATCTTTTAGGTTCTTTCAGCACTGAAATTTGAGGGTGCCGGTCTCAAGTAGATAAAATAACTAAATGTAGAAAAGGCAATTAATTGTTATTCATCATTTATACCAGAAAATGTGAAATATGATATAAGCATGACACTATTTTTCTTTTGTTTTTGGAATTTTGTACTATATTGTCTGTTTCTTCATGAAACTATACGTAGTCGATTATGTAAAAGGTGTATCGGAATCGTGCACGTAAATAATTTTGGAAAGCTGATTGGAATTCAGATTGTCGACAGCAAAACAGTTGATGGGTCCAGCCGAGACTGTCACCGTGAATAATGAAATGACTACATCCAATCAAAATGGACGACCTTGGTGTTGCAGAGGATCACCATCCTGTCAAAAGAATCACACTCAACTTCACTCTAATTTTCTCCATGTAACATCCCTTGCATGTTTTGTTTTTATTATTTCAATTGTTATATAAATGTTATTTAGTAATTTATATGATGCAGGATCGTGGTAGGGTTTTCAGAGTCATGTACAAATTCTTATAAAAGGATATCTATTTTTTTAGATATATTCGATTTCGGGACATCAATAGTGGCGTTTTCTTGAAAAATGACGCGATAAATCCATCTATAATGGCATTTTATCAATAAAGCTGCAATAATAGTGACGTTTTTTAGAAAAAAAAACGTCGCAATAGGTCCATCTATAGTGGCGTTTATTGGAAAAACGTCATTATATATATATACTTTTTTGGGGCTCCATTTTTTGGGGGACCTGCGCGGTCGCGCAGTTTGCGCCGCCCCAACCACGGCCCTGATCTGATGCACGAATGAAATAATTTATTTTAGTGATTAAATAAATTATTATCAATAACTGTAATAGAGTGATCGAGCGTTCATTATCAAATGGTTGATGATTATTAAAAAATATTACTTGAACCAAATAAGATAGACGGAGGTCTTCGCTCTTCAAAATTTCAAAATTTTATATTTTTTATTAAAATATATTTTTATCCTTTTTAAATTTTACAAATTTGTATCTCTTAAAATTTTATAAATTTATTAACTTATAATTTTACGTCGTGATTATATCTACCATCATGGACACTAACCAACTTATCTCAGTGGTTAAAGGATTGTTGTTTTTCTTAGAGGTTACGGGTTTAAATATCAATGATTACAATAATCAGAGTGATTGAACATTCATTATCAAATAATTAAAAATATTTATAACGGATACTACCTTATAATTACATTAACTTAATTCAAAAACAAACAAAACATGTTGTCCGCTGCACCAAATGCACCTCCACTTTTAAAGGGCCTATATATTTGGATCCTTCCTTTCCTCTTCCTACGCCCATACATTGAATCTTAGAAGCTGTTCAAAGCCTAACGGTGTCTTCTTCTTCTTCTTCAATTCTATTTTAACTTGTACTGTGATCCGTCATCTTTGACTACCAGTGTTCATCTCCTGGAGAAAACCATGAACAACGTCTATCTCCGCTAAAGCTTTTATCCTTATTCTCGAGATCTCAAAGTCATGTAATTTACCAGATATTGCTGAATATTCTCAAGAATCTTTCAGTCTTGTTTCCGTTTTTTCTGAAGTGGAAGATTATTGAAGGAAGAGGGAACTAAAGAGCCAATTGTTTAGAGTTTCATATAGATAAAACTAACAATGGAGGAGACCTTTGTGCCTTTACGAGGCATCAAAAATGACTTGAGAGGCAGATTAATGTGTTACAAGCAAGATTGGACTGGTGGTTTTAAATCAGGCTTCAGGTACATATACAATACATAAATACAATATCCGCCTTGCTTTTGAGGATGCGGCTCAAACTGTGTTTTTCTATTACAGGATTCTGGCTCCCACCACTTACATTTTCTTTGCTTCTGCGATTCCCGTCATTTCATTTGGTGAACAACTTGAGAGAAATACTGGTATTCTAAACACTTAACCCTACAAACAATAATGATCTTAAATCTCCGCTTATGTTGCATGTGAATTCATATCTTTTGGCAATCTGCAGATGGAGTTCTCACCGCGGTTCAAACCTTGGCATCGACGGCGCTTTGCGGGATCATACACTCCATAATCGGAGGTCAACCTTTGCTGATATTAGGAGTTGCCGAGCCAACTGTCATTATGTATACATTTATGTTCAACTTTGCTAAAGACATACCGGATTTGGGTCGGGACCTGTTTTTGGCATGGACTGGATGGTGAGCTGCAAACTCAAATTTTCATTTCTTCAATAATTAGCCATACCATGTTGACATATTTGTCTGCACTCAACAAGATTTTTCAATCATATATTTTATTCATTTGCTGCTATATTTGACAAAGGTTGTCTGTTTTTATTTTTGTAGGGTATGTGTGTGGACTGCAGGCTTGCTGTTCTTACTGTCTATCTTGGGAGCTTGTTCCATTATCAACAGGTTTACCCGTGTGGCGGGCGAACTGTTTGGTCTGCTTATAGCTATGTTGTTTATGCAGCAAGCTATCAAAGTAAGAACGATTTTCATCATCTGCTGATGATTTTCTACTGCAAATCACACCAGATTAAAGTTGTTTTTATTTGTAACAAATCTCACATACAGGGCATCGTGGAAGAGTTCCGCATTCCGCGACATGAAAATCCCAAATTGACAGAATTTTTACCTTCATGGAGGTTTGCCAATGGGATGTTTGCTTTGGTCTTGTCATTTGGCCTTCTTTTCTCCGGGTTAAGAAGCCGAAAAGCACGGTCATGGCGCTACGGGACAGGTAAGTTAATTCTCCTCGACCGCATTTTGGTTTCTTAAATATGGCATCATTTGTTTTTGAGAACTTAAAAGAAGCTTTCGGTTTTGACAGGTTGGCTTAGAAGCTTTATAGCAGACTATGGTGTGCCACTTATGGTACTTGTGTGGACAGCTGTGTCTTACATACCTTCCGGAAGTGTTCCGAAAGGAGTCCCACGTCGTCTCTTCAGCCCAAATCCATGGTCCCCTGGTGCTTATACAAATTGGACAGTTATCAAGGCACGTTTAACCTAGTACAATTGCCAATAATACTGCAATCTATAATCTGTCTTCTTACAGGACTAATGAACTAACACAGAACTTGACAAAAAAATGACAGGACATGCTAAATGTTCCGGTTGTCTATATTATCGGAGCCTTCATTCCGGCCACGATGATTGCAGTGCTCTATTACTTTGACCATAGTGTAGCATCTCAACTTGCCCAGCAGAAAGAATTTAATCTGAGAAAGCCATCTTGTTACCATTATGACTTACTTCTTTTGGGATTCTTGGTAAGCAGTTCTTCCTATTATCTTTCCTTAATCTAAAATTTGCCCTTCAAACACTTCGTTTACTTGCTTGGTTCTTGATGGAAGACATTGTTATGTGGTCTTATTGGCATCCCTCCTGCAAATGGGGTCATTCCACAATCTCCAATGCATACCAAGAGCTTGGCTACTCTAAAACATCAAGTATAGTTCTTCTTTAAGCCCTCGGATTTTTAGAACCTTTTTCTTTAATGAGCAACAGAGACTGATTTTCGGTTATGGTGCAGCTTCTTCGCAATCGACTGGTTGCAACAGCGCGTAACAGTATAAGAAAGAATGCTAGCTTGGGACAATTGTATGGAAATATGCAAGAAGCCTATCAACAAATGCAGACACCTTTGGTTCACCAGGAGCCTGCAGCTCGGGTAAGATTGCATCCATGATTAACTAATGAAGTAAAAAAAAAAATTCAAGATTTTGATTTCACCAACTGTACTGTTGTGAGCAGGGACTACATGAACTAAAAGAATCGACGGTTCAAGCTGCTACATGTACAGGCAACATCGATGCCCCTATCGACGAGACTTTATTTGATATCGAGAAAGAGATCGATGATCTATTGCCAGTTGAAGTAAAAGAGCAGCGTCTCAGCAACTTGCTTCAGTCGACCATGGTAGGAGGATGTGTTGCAGCAATGCCAATCCTTAAAATGATCCCGACTTCGGTCCTCTGGGGTTACTTCGCCTTCATGGCTATCGAAAGCTTACCGGGTAACCAATTTTGGGAAAGGATCTTATTGCTCTTCACAGCACCAAGCAGAAGATACAAGTAAGATACTCCAAACACATTTACACTTATAATTTGAAGTATCCATTGTCCATTATCTTATATAAACAAAGAGATGTTTTTCTATTCCCTGCAGAGTCCTTGAGCAGCAACATGCAACCTTTGTGGAGACTGTCCCATTCAAGACAATTGCGATGTTTACCATCTTCCAAACTGCTTATCTGCTCGTATGTTTCGGCTTAACCTGGGTTCCGATTGCCGGTGTCATGTTTCCCTTGATGATCATGCTTTTAGTTCCAGTAAGACAATACATCCTGCCCAAGTTTTTCAAAGGTGCACATCTTTATGATTTGGACGCGGCGGAGTATGAAGAGGCGCCTGCTTTGCCATATAATCTTGCCACAGTAAGAAACTCGTCTCCTACAATCAAACTTTCCTCATTTTCCATTGCTTTATTAATCATTTAAACTTTGCCTTACAGGAGACAGAGCTGGGACATGGAGCATCCCATGCAGGGGACAGTGAGATATTAGATGAAGTTATTACAAGAAGCCGAGGTGAATTCAGGCACACTTGCAGTCCTAAGATCACAAGCTCGACTGCTACGCCGGAAAATGACCCGAGAAGCCGGCAAAGCCCGTGCCTTTCGTGTCATAGCCCACGTCTAAGTGAACTGAGAGGAGAAAGAAGCCCTGGTGCCAATGGAAAGGGGTCACAGACACACAGTCCAAGGACTGGTGAACTAAAACCATCTAACCTGGGGAGGAGTCCTCTTAACCCTGGATCATGTTAATGTGAATATTATTGAATATTTCAATAATCTGTTCTTAATGTGTGTGTTTTAAATGTTTTTTTCCCCATTTCCCAGTCTTTATTTTCAGTTTGTCGATTGGCTTGCCGTAGCACTGTTGTAAAATGTTCCCACTTTCTTCTTTAAATCCCAACTTTACATGTAACAAGAGATTCCTTTTGTTGTTCTTGCCAAAATTATACATAATAGTTTAACATATTTTGTGCTTGAAAGTGTTTGCCTGAATTCCATACTGATATTCCTTGGTTAAATTTACTAAACAGAAAAGACCAGATCATGAAAGCATCCATGAACACCATTCACTTAACAAAGAACTGCATTGTCATTAGTCATTCCCACTAAAATAAAAGCAACAGAAAAGGTCCATTTTACAGTACAATTATGAAAGTATAAAAATTTTGAGATGGAAAGATGGGGTTTTCATGAAATAGTTTTGAAAGAAGAAAAAGCAAAGGGCAGAATTTGTTTGCAAGCAAGCATCGAAGCAAACAGCAGATACGGAGGACCTACTCTCTGAAATGAGGATGGTGTGGTGGTGTTCTCAAAAGCATTGACTTTGATGGACATTGGGGGAATGATTTCAGTATCTTTGCCTTTTGAGTACAGTTTCATAATAGTTCCAAATATGATTTTACTATTTGAATCATTCGGCTTTTGATCTTTTTTCCAGAAAAATGATGAAAACACAAGTGATTTGAGCTTTAAGATTGGACGCATCAGTTGACCATAAAACAGGAGCGGCCAATGCAACATGTGGTCGATAACAAAGCAAGGAAATTATTAGTGAAACAAAACGATCTAAAATGAGAGTCGAGTACCAAAAAGAATCACTTCCATATGAACCCCATGAATTTAATCATGAACTGCTGAAAACTTTCTTTTTTGGGTTGGCAAGAACATTTTACGTAAAAGGAAAAAGGAAAGACAGATCCCATCAACATCTATTCATACCATGAAAACAATTGAGCTCACCTGGTTTAAATGAATTAGATAATGAAAAAAAATTATGAGAATTAGCATCTGCACATTCAGAAAAGTGAATAAAATAATCATGGCCTCTACTTTAGCATTGAAAGAAAAAGTTTGTGAGTGCATCCACACAAATTCCTTCAAAAAAGCAACACAATCCCCGTTGAAATGAAAACTGTGATGGCAACTCCTGCACTTAATATTTAATTATGTATGATTTGAAATTTGAACTTAAAAAAAGAGAGCAAACATCAGGCAAAATTGACGAATAATGATATGATAAGTTGATTATTAAAGGAAACATGTGTAAGTGAATTCGAGTAGGTGCAACCAAGAGACGGGATATTTTCTCTCTCTTAAAATTAAGCTGAGGTGATTTATAAAATAGTATCAATTTTAAACATTTTGAATCACTTGACAATAAATGTTCAATCACACTGCTACAGTTAATGCGCTTGAACTCGTGACATTTAAAAATAATAATAATTCTTTTAATTATTGAAATAGATTGATTCGTACTGACGGGCTATTCTATAGGTTAAAAGGGCTCTAGCCCAACTCTACCCAAATCTTTTATTTATTATCTTTCATTTACAGAATAAATTTGAAAATTTTACGGAATAATTATGAATTATCTTAACTTTTTCCCCTCCCTTTCATGGGGATATCTAAGGTAAGACAACATTAATATACGATTAAGGAAAAACGCTACTGAAAATGTTAATATTTTTTTTAACATTTCCGGTAAAACGTTACCTAAAACATTATTTTTCTATCGGAAATGTTAATATTGGGCGCTACCTAAAATGTTTAACATTTTCGATAAAGCGCTAGCTAAAACATTATTTTTTTCTACTGGAAATGTTAATATTGGGTGCAACCTAAAATATTGTTTTTTTCTACTGGAAATTAAATAGCGAATTTAACATTTCCGGTAAAAAAATTATGTTTTAGATAGTGTTTTACCGGAAATGTTAAAAAAATATTAACATGTGTGAAAATACGGTGAATTTATTCATGAGTTGCCCTTTCTTTATTACCTGTTCTTTATTCAAATTTTGAATTTTCTAATTACTAATAAATGTTGATTAAGAAGTCCAGAAAATATTCAAATTCAAATTCTTACCAAATTGGGGTAGTTATGTTGTATAGCAGCTTAATATAAGGCTGAGAAAAGGCACAACCAAAAATATTAATATTGTTTTAACATTTTCGGTAGAATGTTACCTAAAATGTTAATTTCTCCATAATATTTCCGGTTGCAATCAGAAACGTTAAAAAGATTAAAATCTTAGGTAACAAAATTAACATTTTATATAGCACTCCATCGGAAATATTAAAACAAAATTAACATTTCTGGTAACGCATTTCCTTAATCTTATATTAGGTTGTTTTTCCTTAGACATCCACTACCAAATTGTAATAGTCAAACTAATGGTTTTCTTCTATTTTTTTTAATTTGGCATATGTGATCATGTTTAGACTTTTTTTCAATAGATATAATTTGCAATTTGATTTTAGAATTATACTCTTTATTTTAGTGCTTGATTTATTATTTAAATATGTTTACTGTTATATATAATTGATTCGAATATTTATTATCTTAATTCACTTTCTTTGATGGTAAAAGATATGTCATCAAACACATTAAAAATAATAAAGCATTGGAAAATTGGATTAATTCTTTTTGGCCTTAACAAACAGTCTCTCAATATTAAAAATACATGTTGGTTTTATTTTAAAAAATCATATTTAAAATAAATTATCTTATTATCTTATGGTGAAAATGAAATAATATATTAATAAAGATAAAATTATAAAATATTTTTATAGAAAAATAATATTTATTAGGGTAAACTGTAAAAATTATCACTTATAATTTGAGTAAGTTTCTTTTCATCACTAATGTTTTAAAACTAACAATTTGATTTGGTCACTGACGTTAACAAATCATTATTGTGGTAGAAGAAAAGCTGATAAGTGCGTTAACAGCTGATTTAACACTGTTTAACCACGAGACAACCATTTTGACAGATATTTTTCGTCTTTCTCCCTTCTCCACAAGTCTTTTAAATCCTCAAACCCTATCATCTCTCTTTAATCTTTCCTCTCCAATTTTCATGCTTTGTACGTACTTCAAGAGGAGGAACAAAAAAGCCACGACTCGATTGAGGGTTGGCTAATACGTCATCCCTCAACTCTCTAGCACTATATTTCGTGGATACATACATGCATACAGTCATAACTACTATCATGCATATGGTTGTAAAATCTTAATCTTCTTTTGTTATATACATGGTAGCCAACTTGAAGGAGAGGAAGCATTTACCGCTGCACAAAGATCTAAATTAAAATGTAACTAACAATTGATGTCGCCATGACAGTTAGCAGCAGCCTTGTAGCATCTGAGGTAAAGGGGTCGATGCTCAAATTCCCACTGTTGGTAGTTCTTACATGATCTTAATCATTAGTAAAATGGATGATGCCATAATCTTGTAACCGAGCCGTCAGGTCGATGTTTATCATGATTTTGGAGGACTTTATGTTCTTGTTAACGTTCATTTTCAGGTTCACAATGAGTATTGTGGTTGGAGGGCTGTCCATCTGAAAATATAAAGTTCTGCAAATTCGTCGTCTTCATCAGATACCTTTGAAGTTGGTGTCAATTCCAGCAAGAACTTTCAAAAGACCTTGGAAGACAGCAAAAAGATGAGCCGATGTCCCACCAATGACCCAGAGTTGTTCATTTCTCCACCAATCTTTAATACTGACACCATTCCATCAAGCTCAAGCATTCCAGTTGCGAAGACGGAGATGAAAAGGAGAATGAACCACATACTAACAAAGTTACTTATCTACATAAAATTTAGAGGAAAAGCATTAGAGCCTGTGACATCTTTATAATACAGGAAAACATTTTTAGATGAGCAGTTCATCTATAGAACATGGAAATTGGAAAGAGAAGATTGAAGAGAAAAAAAGAGAGTTTTGAGGAGTTAAGAGAAGTGTGGAAAAGGGTAAGTGAAGAGAAAGATAGGTCAAAAGGGCTGTCATTGTCAAATTCATGTTAGTAGTTAACATGCCACATTAGCTTTCCATCACCTAATAATCGATTTATCATAAATTAATAATATTAGTGACTAAATTGTTAGTTTTGAAACATCAGTAGAGAAAAGATAAATTTATTCAAACATGGGTTACCATATATATAATTTACCCTAATTATAATTGTTATTATTAATAATATAAAACTGTATAGTTATATCAAATACAAATCATTAAAATTTAGGGTGTTCAAATGGTTAATTCAAACACATATCAAATTGAATTACTATTAACCGAATAGACTAAACTTTTTTTCTTTAATCGTTAATCCAATCAATTTTTTTTGAAAACATTAACCGAACCAAAATTTATTCATTTTATGTAAATCATTTTCTATAAAATTAATTATAATGTATCAAAAAATTAGTGAAAATGATTTACACAATATCATAAAAACATAGTAAAATAGTTTCCGAATACTATTTCCTGGAATATGTAATTCATTTTACATAAAACAGTTTTAGGTAATTTGTTTTACGTAAAACAATTTTCAGATAATCTATTTTACATAAATTATTTTCTATAAAACTAATTACAATATATCAAACAGACCTACTGTGTTGCCGACTAATATGCATTAATCTATTAAAATTTATTAATTTGGTTAAAAATTATTAAATTATTATTATTTAAGATTATAATATATTTTTAATCAATAAAGGTATAACATGAATTATGTTAATGGTTTTATTTTTATTTTTATTTAATATTTAAATAAAATAAATTTAAAATTTGTATTTGGAGATGAAACACATAGTTGATACATTTAAATATAAAACATTTATCATTTCATTTAAGATTTTTTGTTATATATATATATATATATATTATTTTATTTCATTCGGGTAAGAATAAAATAAAACCTAATTATAATTTATTAATCATTGTTTTGCAGTATTAGATATAAGTTATTATTTCAAATTTTTTTGTTTTAATATAAAATTTTGAGAGTTTGTACTATTCAAATTTTAATCCTAATACAAATAATAGTCATTAAATATGTGAAGTTCAATTTTACTATTACTCTACTTACTATAGACAAGTTATACATTTAATTTTTATTATTTAATTATTATTTTAATTTAATTATGTTATTTATATATTTTAATTTAAAATTTATTTTAAAAAATACAAAACTAAAAAAAAATATAATATGAGTATATGACACATAATATAAATATTATTAACATAATTTAACTTGTGTGAATATAGAAATAAAGAAGTGGCTTATTCGAAAAAAGAAATAAAAGATATAGTAAACTCATCAAGTAATAAACTCATCAAGTAATCTTAATATTAAAAGAGAGTGTTATTATTTTTTTAAATATCTGGTTTACGTAGTTATGTCTACAAGATGTGTGTATTAGTGATAAAATTATGTGTAGTTTGAGGGGTCAATGCCCTCAAATTTTTTTATTTAAAAATATATAGAGATAAATGTCTATTTAAACCTTCAAGTTTTTATTTATTTTAATTCCGACCCTCTCATTTTTTTTATTGTTTGCTATACTCCTAGCAATGTTTCTTTGTTATCAATAATTAAGAAAGAATTTGAACCTATACTATTTTATAATCGCTATAAATTATTTAAAAAATAAAAAGTGAAGAAAGATAAATTAGAATAATTAGAAATAATTAAAGCATGAATATTCCATCCATAAAATGAGAAGGGAGGAGGGAGAGTGTGAGCAACAATAAACAAAGTAATCATCAACCTTATAATTAATGAGATTCCAACAGCCCATGTTGCCTGGAATTGGACAAAGATGCACGCCTTTGTATTTTTACTGGCGCATCTCCTGTATTTTATTTTATTTTTAGAAATTCGTTACTCTGGAGATTATAAATATTAGGGTACAGTTCAAACCCATCAGAATCAAGTTTGAAAGTCCATTAATCCCTTTGAAGATATATGAACACAAAGGGATGGGGCATGTGGTGACAAGCTAACGGCAAGTAATTATTGCCAGTTTTTCAGTAGGTTTGGAAATAATGGTCTTTGCTGGATTGACAAGGATTTGAGTTGAAGTTTGTCGTTTAAAAGCATTGATGATGAGGGCCAGAATCATCTAAGCCAGTGCAATCACTGTCAGGATTCAGCACCACTTCAAATTGCCTGTACACCAAAAGAAACAGATGGATATCATCTTCACATTATATCTCTGGATTCATTCAGTGCAGCAAACAAGTTCTCATTCATTTGAACACTAGCTCGACCAAGTCAAAGTCATGGAAACTCAAGGGTGACTATCGATTTTGATCATCAGAAACAGACGGAATATCACAGGTTTCTTAATCAAACCTGAAATATCGATGAGAACTGTTCGAATTTCCTTTTTTTGATTTATCAGATTCCCCAGCTTGTTGTCAAGTTCGAACTGTTCACTATCTTTTTAATCTTCAAAGACTTTAACCACAGAGTCAAAACTGCATTCTCCATCAAAATCCAACAGCTAAATCTCCTGTACATTGCTAAACAGATTTCTAGCCTTCGACAGCTGACAGTGAAAGTCATTAGATACCCAATTGTCTTCATTTGCAAAAGAGCCAGAAACTGATCCAGAAAGGCCAAAGTCCAGGTCTTGACCATGGCACTAGTCGTATATTGGTACGATTGCGTTTGTTTTAGGACTGTGGCGGCTGCCTTCATTGGCTCCTTATGGGTTTCATGGAGAAAGAAAGCTGAATTTAGAAGCGAGGACGATACTGTATACAAGAGTCTTATAGCGGTTCGGTCAGATGCCAATGGTTTCGTACGTGCAACAACAAGGGCTCACGTTGGCTCCAACCAGCTATGGACCAGTTGTTGGAAAGCGGTGCACCCTGGGTGGCTAGTGGTGACTCGTTTTGCTTCTTTTGTAATCATGGCCACATTCTTGTCGTGGGACACAGTCGAATGGGATGCTTCCATTTTCGTTTACTGCACCTAGTAAGTTGATTTTATACGCAACTGATAGCGTATTTGTTTTCTTTCCCATGCCCGTCTTTCTACACAATATTTAACATATCAATCGTATAGCCGAATCCAAGTTCTGTGTTCTCCTTGTCCTACAGTCCAATTGCACGGGCCAAATAATCCGAAAGAAGTGAACTGGGCCGTTACTGATTTCTAGAAGCAAACTTTAAAACCCAAATGTCAACTGCCATAACTTAAAGTTGCCGCCTTTGACCAATGACCATCAACCAAACATCTAATCTTCTTTGTCTGAGAGAGAGATGGGAAAACATTGAACACCAAACTCAGATTACTTTTCCATATTCCCAACTTATTTCGGAGTCTCAATTCTTCATCTCCTTAATGAGAAATGATGAATTCGAACGATGAAGGATTGGGGTACTGGCTTAGATGGCAAGTTCCGGTGTGTGCACTGATCATCGTCGCTCCCTCTGTTTTAGCTTTATATGTCATCAGCAAAGTTAAAACAGACCCTTTATTTCTCAATGATTTATGGAAGCCACAGTGGAGAAACCTCAATCCCTGCTGGCTTCTATGTTATAGAGCTTTTGCTTTCATATGCATAGCTCGGATACTGTTTGAGGTTGTTGTCTTAGAGGGAGGAGCTTTTGCTTTCTATTTCTACACTCAGTAAGATCATCTCCTAACTACCTCTCATGTTTTGTTCTTCTAAAAATGCTATATGCTCATAAATTTCTTTCTCAAAATTCTAATTTCATTTCTATTAGTAAAGAAATAAACGCCTGTGATAGCTAATCTGGTGATGCAACAAATCTGCAGGTGGACATTTGCATTGGTTATGGTCTATTTTGCGGTACGTTAGGATTAAAGAGCTTGAATCCCATTTTCTTGTAGTGTAAGGTAGCGCCTTCATTAATCTTATCGAATGCACTTTCATTCTGTAGCTGGGGACCGTCTTTTCTGCTTATGGATGTTGGGTGTGCTTAAATGCACCTCTTCCTGAAAATGGTGATGGGGACGAGTTTCTGAGAAGGGATGTGGAAGAGAATGTAACTGAAAACTCTGTGACTGTTAGGGAAAACGATGCGATGGACAAAATCAAGTTGCAGGGTCGCTATGCTCTGGATGAGTTTCAACAAAGTGCAGGATTTTGGGGATATCTTATGCAAACTATATATCAGGTCAGTCTGAAAGCTTATATTTTCTTTCTATAGATAACACTTCCATGACTTGAGTTTCAATACGAGCAACTGATTCCTTGGTTTGCTTCAATGCAGACTTGTGCAGGTGCTGTCATTCTTACAGACATCGTATTTTGGTGTGTTCTTGTTCCGTTCTCATTGAACTCGCACCATGGCCTGAACATGGTGAGAATGAGATTAAACTTCATATAGATTATCTATGCTACATTTATGGAAAAGTCTTAATTTGATCTCAAGCTTTTTGTTTATTTCTTCCTTGACAGTTAATGGGTTCCATGCATTCTTTGAACGCTGTTTTTCTTATCCTAGATACCCTTCTCAATAGCCTTGTAAGTATTGCAGCATTCCAATAAATTCAGTGTAGTCAGGGGACCTGGAATTAAACAAATCTCGTCTCTTTTGTGCTAGCCATTTCCTTGGTTCCGTCTTGCATATTTTGTTCAGTGGAGCTGTCTGTATGTTGTTCTCCAATGGGTTCTTCATGCCAGCGGTTTTACATGGTAAGTATGGTCCTTTTTTTTATCTGTTTTGCTAAGTTCGGCGTTCGAAACCCAACAGATGCTGCTACTTTCACAGGTGGCCGTATCCTTTTCTCGAGCTTAATACGCCATGGGCTCCTTTATGGTAATGTGGGAAGCTAAACACAGTTCAATTAAGTTCTCTCCCTGTTTATGAAAGAATCTGATGAATGGCCATTTGCAGGTACTTTGCCCTTGCTGTGGTCCATATCCCCTGCTATGGCATGTATGCACTTATTGTAAAGCTAAAAATTCAATCCTCCCAAAATTGTTCCCTCGTGCTTTTGTGAGATCATACTAGTTTCTTTCTTTGTATATGGAGAAGGGAGTATTGTACAAATTCATTATTTTTTGGACCATCTCTTGTTTGATATATAATTTCCTCATACGATTGTACCAAGTGTCCAAGTCCAACAGATTAATTATTTACTTATCTATAAAACGATATTTCCTTTTGAATATTACATTCTTCATTAAAGCTATCTGTTTTCTAATTGATATTTCTTTTATTTAAAGTAAATATTGATTACTTGTTTGTTGCATCTTTAAAAGGCAATAAAATACATATTTAACAAGCGAAACTAAGCCTTGTTATAACGAAATCTGGCTAATCTAACGTATTCAACTTATTATGTTTTCTTCTTCTTTCCCTTAATAAAGATGAATTTTTTCTCTATTTGCAAAAACAAAGCCTGGAGTTTTCTATTTTCTTTTTTTTTTTCTTCACGGTATTATTCAATTGTGCTTCCAAGAACATAATCAAGAAGCGGAAATGGACGATAGCGGCGAAGCGTGTGCTGACAATTTAGAATAGGTTGCCTACGGCGCCTGTGGTCATCAGGACATGTGTTCCACGTGCGTTGCTCGTCTCCGATTCCTTATCTGAATCCAATGTCATCTTCGTTACCAAGGTTATACTTAGAGCTTCCCTCTTTCTGTTTAATTAGCTATTCCTTTGATTCTTTATTTGAGAATGATGATCATGAAATCTCTTGTGGTTCAGGCTTTAGGGGATTACACGAGGAACATCAGTGACTTGTCTGTATTTCCATCTCAATCACGAGAAGGACGGACAGGTTTATACTGGTACCACGAAGATACACAAACCTTTTTCGATGGTGTAGATCACTACAAAGTGATCGAGACAATGTGCAGGCTTTCATATAATGTATGTGATCAGTCCCAGGATAGGGTGAAAGGGCGGGGGAACTTTAGTAACATCGAACATTTGAAAGGTCATTTGTTTCACTTGCACAAGCTGGTTATGTGCAGCCTGTGTTTACAAGGAAGGAAGGTAAGGTTAATTTGTCTGACATTATGTAATTGATGTTCGCACGCATTGATTTGCTCGCCGGTTTCCTTTGAGTGATGTAATTGTAGGTGTTTATATCCGAACAAAAGCTATTTTCTGGGGTACAATTGAATCTACATATAAACACCGGTGACTCTGAGGTGGACAGAACCAAGAGCGAGAGAGGTGGATTCATGGGGCATCCAAAGTGTGGGTTCTGCAAGACCCCATTCTATGGGGAAAGTGAGTTATACCTCCACTTGTCCACAGAGCATTATACATGTCATATATGCCAAAGGTACTGAGGTATTCCTGGTAGCCATTTTTAGGAAACGAGTATAAGTGAACTTATTGTTGCGCGTTCATTTTCAATGCAGGCTGCATCTAGGACATCATAAATATTACAGGAAATACGACAACCACGAGGCAAGATGAGTTCTATGTTTCTTATGCTTTTTTTAGTACTTTTGTTTTAGTTTTATGGTTAAATGGAATTCCGAAAAATGTTCTGCTACAGATTCATTTTCGCCAAGATCATTACCTATCTGAGCATGAGGCTTGCCGTGCCAACAAGTTTATTGTCTTTCGGTATGTAGCTGAACTAAAGGTAACTTCTTGGGGCGTTTAAATTTGAGTATTTCCTTGGTGTAGCTCACCTCTTATCTTTTCTCATATAAAGTTCCTTATATTTTTCATTTTCATCCTTTCAGAGGCATAATACCATTGAACATGGAGGTAGCATGTCTCCTGCACAGTGTAATGCTGCTTTACAAGTATGTATCATTATCATACTCTACCTTAATTCATTCATTGATATGCTTTCATTTGTAGATGCCTTGTTTACTTCTTTGTTGTTTTGTCAATTAATCATACTTATTTTTAGCTAACAAGGGGCTTTCAGGATCGTCTGAGTAATGAAGATATTCGTTACCCAAGGGGGAGAATGTTTCTGCCTCAGCCGTATGATAATGGCAATCAACGTTCAATTGGCACTGAGGCAAGTTTGGGTACAGCCAATGTTACCTCAGCATCATCTACTGTGCAGGTGGTATGTACTCATTGAGTCACGGAGGCACAAATTATATCGATCCACTTGTTCAGCCTTTTGAATTATTATCTACAATGGATTCTGAATCATCGTCAAGACATCGTCAAGCATTGGGGACAGGCTCTAGGGGTGCACCTTTTCAAGAATCATCTTTTACTTCGCTCCCCACGGTTCCTGAAAATAACACCGAGGAAGCTTGGTGTCCGAAGAATAGGTGAAAAAGAATTCGAGTTCATCTCAAGCATGGCTAGCAACAAGTTCCAGGCCCATGGAAGCATCAAGTAGTTCAAGCCAAACAACAAATATTGCAGATGCTTCATCGGTTGTTACCAGTAATGCAGTTGCACAAACGAGTTATATAAGTTCAAGTCAAACACAGGCTCAGACTCAACCCACAACAGAGGGTGTATTAATGACATCTAGTTCTCAAACAAGGTCAGGCAATCCAAGTAGGATAAGCCGGGTTCTGAGGATTGTGTAAGTTCATACAACCAAGAAATCTTTGGTCGACAAGGTGGCTGCTCTTGAATATCATGAAGAAAAGAAATATACACTACCTTTAAAGAAATATCAAATATATGCCTTGATACTCAATCAGAAAGGGTTTACACCTATTTACAAAGTTTGAAGATTATGGGGTTTGATACATGCTTCTTTTACTATTACAACGCCCAAAAATGATGCAAGATTTCTGAGTAACTGCTGGAATAACTAGAAGTTTAACCAATGATTACACATTCACATGATAGTTCATAGATATTGATAGATTAAGAGGCGCATGAACCATGATTATCCTGCCGTCACAACTATGCCTATAAATGAACTGAATGAATACAAACGGAGTATATTCATGTTCGTTCATTTAACTTTAACCGAACACAAAACTTCTTGTTCGTGTTCATTCATTAAAGAATGTAGCTTGTTCTTGTCCATTAATGTTCGTTCATTTAAATGATAAACGAATACAAATGAACGAACATAAACGAACAGATGTAAATGAACATAAGTGAACATAAATGAACACAATAGATGTACATAAACGAACACAATAAATAAACATAAATGAACGTAAACAACAACGATAATAACCACATAAAATTCATTATTCATTAATATAACCTACAATTTCAGAGTTAAAATTATTTGGGTTTTAAATGGATATGGTTTATATTTTCTTCAATTGATTCGAGTTTAAAATTATTTGGGTTTTAAATTATTAATGTTTTGATCTTAATATTTTAAATGGGTATGGAGATTGGGCTGAATATAAATAAACATACACGTACATAAATGAACGAATATAAACGAACGGACATAAACGAACGGATTACCGAACGTAAATGAACGAACGAGACATTTGTTTGTGTTTGTTCACTGTTGAAGTTTGTACACAAGAGCCTTGAAGATTATCAAGAATATACAAAACGTGTATTATTAACCAAGACTACTCAGTATGTTTATACACAAGCTTTCAGCCTTAACAACCTCATAACTGCTTCTAATCATTCTAACTAATTAACCAACTGCACACTAACTGCTTGCACACACGCACGTATGCATATAAGCATGTAGTCATGCTTCAACATTCTCCCTGTCATTCTCAACTATTTGCTTTTCTGCTATCTGAACTTTCTGACTAAACAACATGTGTGCCGACTTAGCCAATGGTTTGGTCATGTCATCCGCAACTTGATGATCTGCTGGTACGTAATTCACGCGAACAACCTCACACTCTACTTTCTCACGCACAAAGTGAATATCCAACTCTATGTACTTCGATCGTGCATGAAATATCGGATTCGCACTCATGGCAATAACGCTTGTATTATCACTCCACACAACTGGGATTGCATCGACTGCTTCACCAATGTCTGTTAACAGGGACTTAACCCAAACCACCTCAACAACAGTATTTGCAATACTACGGTATTCAGCTTCTGTTGTCGAACGAGCCACAACCTTTTGTCTCTTTGCACTCCACGAGACCAAATTGCAGCCAAGAAATACGCATGAGCCAGAAACTGACCGCCGATCATCGACGTTACTAGCCCAGTCAGCGTCTGCAAACGCAGTTATACAACAAACTTTAGACGCAGAAGATCGTCTAAACACCAAGCCACAGTCAAGTGTTCCATTCAAGTAACACAATATTCTCTTAACAACCAACCAATGACCATCACAAGGCCGATGCATGTACTGAGCCACACGATTAACGATAAACGCGATATCTGGCCTCGTATGACTCAAGTATAATAAAGAGCCAACTATGCTTCGATACAACCATGCATCTGAGAGTGGCTTCCTAGCATCAACAGTCAGTTTTGGCGAAAGTACCATTGGCGTAAGCGCAGACTTAACAGCAAGCATACCAGTTTGTTCCAGTAGCCCCCGAATGAACTTACGTTGGCTCAGTACCAACTGTTCAGAAGTCTTATGGACTTCAACACCAAGGAAATACCCCAACTCTCCCAAATCTTTCAACGAAAACTTTTTACCAAGCATGCTAATAACCTCTCTTCCTCGCAGCAACACAACACCAGTCCTCTCATCCCGAACCACACAGTAATCAGCATGAAACTCCAAGAATACTCTATTATCCCTAGCAAGCTTGAAAACCGCACTAATTTCTTAGTAATGGAAGGCACATGTAGCAAGTCACTTAATATTAAAACACGCGACACATTACAAATAGAAGCTTGACCAATTTTAGTAATAGACAAACCACTACTATTGCCTACAGTCAGCTTACCAGCCCATGTATAATCTGAGCCATCCACTAGTTCTGCGGCATCAGACGTAGTATGGTGTGTCGCCCCTGTATCGATAAACCACGAACCAAGAGTTAAACTCGTAGCAGCCACATTTGCAACAAACTTGAATCATTCTTGACCGTTGAGCCAAGCTGCACCTCCATTTGGTCTACTCGCACACGAGCACTTATTAGAGTTGTAATGACAAACATTAATTGTGGGTACTCATTCCTTAAATGAGCTCCTTGAGTCAGAACTCCTCAGATCAGATTCATCCACATCTAAGAATGACTTATTGAATCTGTACCAGCACCTATTCACAATGTGACCATTCTTGCCACACAACTGACACTGCACCTTGACACGCCCTTGACCACGACCAGTTTGACCACTATAGGTAACCTGCCTCTCTAACGCAGTATGATCTTGTCTAGCAAATCGAGCGGTTCTTTCATCCACAGACGTTTTTACTTGAGCAACATTAGTTGCAGCTGTAATGTTGTCAAACCTACTAAAGTTCTTTTGATGAGTCTCAGCATCAACGAGGACAGACACGACCCCTTCCAGAGTTAAGGCATCATGGCTAGCTGAAAGAACAGTAACCACCGGCCTGTATTCAGCTGATAGTCCATTCAGTATGGTTGCAATGTGCTCCAGCTCCGACACTGGACTGTCGCACGAAGCTAAGGCATCACATATCTCTTTAACTTGAGATATGTAGCCCAGCATTCCTAGTTCTCCTTGATGAACTGCTTTAAGCTGATAATGGAGGTTCATTACCGCCGTCGCAGACTTACAGGCGAAGATCTTATTTACAGTGTTCCAGACCTGCGCAGCAGATTCAACCCCCACTAAATGTGGCAACAAGAACGGACTGATCGTAGACAGTAGCCACGAGGCCAAGGCACTATCTTGGGCTACAAAGATCTCATGATCTTCATTTTCAGCGACCGTGCCATCCTCTAGCACAACCATGGCAGGTGGAGAAATAGCCATCCCAGAAAGCAATTTCTCTAGCCGATGACTCCTGATTGTTAACAGTACCTGCTATTTCCACAATAGAAAAATTCGTTCATCGAGCACGACACTCAACCGTTTATTAGTAAAGCTCTTGGAAGCAGTTACCGAATGCTCAGAATTGCTCACAACACCTCCGGAAAGAGGAGAGGTCGGAAGCGCCATAAAGCCACCGTGCACTCAGCAAGAACCTGACGCAATTCTTCCTACACCACGAGATCACCAGCATCTGATACCATGTTAAAGTTTGTACATAAGAGCCTTGAAGATTATCAAGAAGATACAAAACGTGTATTATTAACCAAGACTACTCAGTACATTTATACACAAGCTTACAACATTAACAATCTCATAACTGCTTCTAACCATTCTAACTAATTAAATAACTGCACACTAACTGCTTGCGCGCGCACACACACACTCCAAGCCATACTGCACACGCGCGCGTATGCACATAAGCATTTAGTCATGCTTCAACATTCACTTAATTAAACGAACATAAAATCTTGTTTCGTGTTCATTCGTTTAATAAATAAACGAACATTCCACCGAACAGTTCACGAAAGGTTCACTGAACGTTTGGTTCGTTTATAGGCCTAATCGCAACAATCAACCAATTTTTTCGTTTCAAAGAAAAATGGTTAAACTCCCTAATCTAAAAGTATTAAATACCGCAACAACGGAAACAAATTAAGGTCAAGTTACTTATTAGTTATAAATATCATGTTAAAACAACATATTAATGTTCGGGGATAGCTTAGTTGGGAGAGTGTCAGACTGAAGATCTTAAGGTTGTGTGTTTGATCCATGTTCACCATATTAAAATATTTTTCCTTTTCTCCGTCTGCTAACAACAATGGACAAAGTGTACCTTGTTTCAAATCCCAAAATCGTTTATTCAAAGCAAAACCGTTGTATTCATCGTTCTTTATGGATTCCACAAACCATGTGAGACTTTTCCAATGCCCACAATATAAAACGAAACCTTTCTTGTGTTGACTGTTGCGGGGGATATTCAGCAAGTGGTGGTTGCGTTGTCAAAAATTATTCCGCAAAATGTGAGGTATCTGTCAGCTACGAGTTAATACGGTGTAGGCAGAGACCAAACACTAACCACATCCTTGGCATTTCATGTCTACTTGGTCCAACCAATCTTCAAATATAAAGAACCATGAGCACAAAGCTGGCTTAGAAAGATTTAAAAGGAATAAAAACTTAAGGAGATGTGTATGAGAGAAGGAAATGATTAAGAAATCCACAGTCCGGCTCCCACAAACTCTCTCTCGATTACCAAGGGAAAAGAAGGAAGGAAAAGGAGTGATGAAGCAAGAAAAAAAATGAAGAAAAAGTAGAAAAAATAATGGATAAAAAGATTATAATAAAAGGATATGACGGACATGAAAATTCTTTAAGCCCATTCCCGCTTATCAAAAAGTTTTACTGCACGATAATCTTAATATACGACTAAGCTCTACCAGTTTATTATTATTTTTTTAACAAAACACGCCTGCTACATGCTCTAACAGGTCGGAAATTTGACTTTCAAATAAAAAGGGATATATTACACAAATAGCTCTCCATTTTTCTCCCACTTTATACAAGCTTCTAAACATTCTTATTTTCTTAGAAAAAGGGCAAAATCCATCCAACTTAAGCCCAATAAAACCAAAACCCAAAATAAATTATCCATTAGTAACCTGAGTCGGTGCTCGAACATTGACTCAAAAAATTGGATTGTTACAATTATCAGGCTCGAAATCTATCAAGCAGTTACACTGCAGAAAAGTTCATTTCGTTTAAGATTAAAGCTTTGATTATTGTTGTACGATTCGGTTTTGAGTAGAATCGACCGGATCTGCAAATTTTACAGTATATTCGATCTTCAAATCGAGTTTAAAATTTATGAACGGTGATTTGTGTCTTTCAATTTATGTGCAAGCTAAAACTCCGACGGCCGTTTTATTTGCTATTTATTTTTAGTTTGTCGGCGGGTGTCCTTTTCTGATCACACGTCTTCTAAACTTGTTCGATAGTTCCATAAATGCTTGACTTGTTTTTGAGAGTGAAAAATTGCAGTGAATAACATAACTGTGAAATTGCAACAGCGTTCATGGTTTTAAAAGTATGCTACTCCTAAATTATTGTTCACAGTGCTGACCTTCCTAAGAATATAAGCTTCCTAGAAAGCACGGTGCCACTATATTTAATGCCCGATTCTACCGTTTTTGAGCTGTTCCAGGAAAGCATGACAGAATCAGTGGTTTCTTATTTTTAATTTTGATCTTTAATTCCTGTGTTATTTATCTTTTATTAGCGGCAGCATATTCGTTTGGCCTACCAAACTAATTAAGATTCTTTGGTGTTCTTGCAATATGCAGCTTGTTGGAATGGAGACCTTTCTATTCACATCTTAATCCGTAAACGAGGGTCACCCCGACAAGCTTTGTGACCAGATTTCTGATGCTGTGCTCGATGCTTGCCTTGCCCAGGACCCTGACAGCAAGGTTGATTGTGAAACATGCACCAAGACCAACATGGTCATGGTCTTCGGAGAGATTACCACCAAAGCCAATGTAGACTATGAGAAGATTGTCCGTGACACATGCCGCTCCATTGGATTTGTTTCTGATGATGTGGGTCTTGATGCCGACAACTGCAAGGTCCTAGTCAACATCGAGCAGCAGGGTTCTGATATTGCCCAGGGTGTGCATGGCCACTCTACCAAATGCCCAGAAGAAATTGGAGCTGGTGACCAGGGCCATATGTTTGGCTATGCCACCGATGAAACCCAGAATTGATGCCCCTCAGCCATGTCCTTGCAACTAAACTTGGGGCACGTCTTACTGAGGTTAGGAAGAATGGCACCTGCCCCTGGCTAAGGCCTGATGGTATAACACAGGTGACTGTTGAGTACTACAATGATAAGGGTGCCATGGCTCCTGTTCGTGTCCACACTGTCCTCATTTCCACCCAGCATGACGAAACTATTACAAATGATGAAATTGCTGCTGACCTCAAAGAGCATGTTATCAAGCCTGTCATCCCTGAGAAGTACCTTGATGAGAAGACAAACTTCCTCCTTAATCCATCTGGCTTTGTCTTTGGTGGTCTTCACAGTGATGCAGGTCTCACTGGACGGAAGATCATTATCGACACCTACGGTGGCTGGGGAGCCCATGGTGGGGATGCTTTCTCTGGAAAGGACCCTACCAAGGTGGACAGGAGTGGTGCATACATTGTCAGGCAGGCTGCCAAGAGCATTGTAGCAAATGGACTTGCCCGGAGGTGCATCGTCCAAGTCTCTTACGCTATTGGTGTGCCTGAGCCCTTGTCCGTCTTTGTAGACAGCTATGGAACTGAAAGGATTCCCGACAAGGAAATCCTCCAAATTGTGAAGGAGAACTTCGACTTCAGGCCAGGAATGATCACCATTAACCTTGATCTCAAGAGTGGTGGCAATGGGCGGTTTTTGAAGACAGCTGCCTATGGACACTTTGGAAGGGACGGCCCAGACTTCACCTGGGAAGTTGTGAAGCCCCTCAAATGGGAGAAGCCTCGGTCTTAAAACCCAGCTTTGGCTTGCCTCCTTATAACTATGAGCAAATTCCCCGAATATCTCTAATCGCATACACATGATTTCCTCCTTTTCATTTCCATTTTCTTACATTTTTTCTTTCACCTTTAATTGTTTTTTACAGTGTCGTTCGTATGAGAATTTTGCTTATATCGATGGCATTTTAAGAACCAATCTTCCTCTTAGTTGCATCATGCCCTGTGAATGAACACTTAAATTGAAGAGCAACAACAAATTATATTTTTATTATTTACAATCTTTATGTAAATAAGGGGTTTATTTGGTACTAAATATCTTTTGTTAAAAAAATAAGGGTAAAATTTACTCGTCCACTATTTTATATCAAAATTTTATATTCATACACCATTTAAAAAATTGTATTTATTATTTACAATCTTTTTGTAAAGTTTTAATAAAAAAATGTGATATTAAAAATTACAACACAATTTTTAACATTAACTAAAAGATATTAATTTTATGAAAAAAATATTATTACAAGAATAGAAAGGAAAAGGAAAATTTTTTAGTTAGTTTTATTAAAAGTATAAAATATCTAGAATTACAATAAAGATTTATAACCACAATCGTAATCGTAAATTAAATTATAATTAGGATATTTTCCTATAACAATTGACACAAAAAACTAGCCACCTAGATCACACAAGGATAAAAAAGGAAAATATAAAAAAAATCTAACCAAAATGCTCGAACAAAATAAAGATATGAATCACAAAAGAGATGAAACTATTGAAAGACCACTGACAAATCGCAAATCAAAGTCAAGCGGTGTGAGAAAACTATTCACGAACTCAAAATACATATCTAAATCAATTCGAGGGTCCAAAGCAGGTAAGATCAACATGATAATAAATAAACACTATCTTAATCATTTAAGACGATGTCAAATCTAACCCTAAGAAAAAAATAAATGAAAATAGCGATTAAACAGCCTGAAAACTATCAAAAGACATAGATAAACATGTCACAAAATTAAAATTATTTTATTAAAAAAAACTTACTATCGATAATCAACATTAAAA
This sequence comes from Hibiscus syriacus, assembly GCF_006381635.1. Classification (NCBI taxonomy): domain Eukaryota; kingdom Viridiplantae; phylum Streptophyta; class Magnoliopsida; order Malvales; family Malvaceae; genus Hibiscus; species Hibiscus syriacus. Next base: position 24,954 of record NW_024062082.1, on the reverse strand, counting down.
TTAATGTCGCAACGACTCAACAAAATCAAAAAGGAAAAAATGATTTGATATATAAAAGATAACATAAATTATAAAGAAAAAAAAGGGAAAGAGGACGAGGGGAGAGCGGCTAAAGTTGAGAGCACTAATAAAAGCAAAAGAAACAAATCAAATAAAAACTTAATACTAAATAAAATGAAAAGGCACATATGTTAACTTCAAACAGAGGCGGAGCTTAGCGAGGGATTAAGGAGGTATCGACATCTGTTAAAATTTAAATATTTAATAATTTTGATTTAATATTATTTTGATTTATGTAAAAATAAATTAAAAATTATAAGAATTTATTAAATATTTAATCAAGTAAGGAACGAATTAAAGAAAGATAATTTCTTATTCTCAAAAACTTTGGTCTAATAATAATTTAGGTCATTGTAAGTTTAAATATTAGATAAATTAAGTATTATCTTGTGAATTTTGAGATTTTTTTTTAAATCTAGGGTGAATGGGTAATTAATATGCCTAGACGAGATTGGTACGTTACCCTTGAGGTTCGGTATTACCATGAAAAATGTTGACCACTTTTTTCTCCTTAAAATAAGAGATTTTATTAACCACTATAATATATATTCATTCATTAAATTTTATAGTAAGAGTATAACTTTTTAAAATATTATATTAAAAATTTAAGATTATAAAATTGTAATTAATCATCTTTAGAGGAGATGGGTTCTCGCTCGGCTTACATTGCTCTTACTATTTGGCTTGTATGGAGGGATAGAGCATTGATAAACGGACGATTAACTTCCTGGGTATTACGAACTACGCTGGATATATTGCTTGTGGTTGTCCTTTGAAAAATCTGAATCATATCTTAAGAGAATGCTCCATTGCTTATAGTGCCTGGAATCGTTACACCAAGAGGTCGAGATGAGGTTACTCTTAGGACAAAGATATTCGTTGTTGGATCCATGAGAACTAGGATATGTCAAAGAACAACCAAGAATCTATTACCTTATTTGCCTGCATTTTATGAAAACTCTGGACGTGTAAAAGGTTGTTCGAGAAAGATGATTACACTTATGATGATGAAGCTTTTTGGCATTGCATTATGCTTTTAACAAAGGAGCATATGCACTTTAAAAAACCTACATGCATTGTAAACTCCGAAAAGTTTGGTGAAGTGGTACTTTGATACATGCATCACAAGGCTCACATAAAAAAAAGATGGTCTAACACTTTCAATTGATCCACACGATCAAGTCTTGGAAAAGAAGAATAGTAGAGCAGCAAACTTGCGACTATTTTTTGAATAATATCTTGATGTTATTTGGTCGACATGTCTTCTGGATTTACGATCGGTTGTCTCTTAGCTTTCCAACAGTTTTTGAATCGTATCAATCCAATATTAAGAACTCAAGATACGCTCATTTTAGTGAAGACAACGTATGTAGAAATTCCTATACGGGATTAATATGAGATTTTATAAATATTATAGATTTTTAATATTTTTATTGATTATTTGTAATATAATTTAATACAAGATGACACGTTATTTTTTAAGATTAAATTTATTATTTTATTATGAATTAAGATAGAGGGCATTTCATAATTCGGAGGTCTCCTACGAAAGCTGCTCTCAACCTAGTGTTGGGGGCAGTCTACTATCTTACCTCCCCTTACCCCATTACATATGGGAACAAGGGACAACCATTTTTTTAAAACAATTATCTTTAGTTTATTCTTATTATGAATTATGATAGAATTGTTATTGTTATTTTTGTTATTATTTTCAAGCATTAGTTATACTACAACAAGACTCATTCACCCTATAGAAAGGAGGCTCATTCTACCATTTTAAACAGGCCCGGTCCTGACATTTTAAAGATCCTAGACCAGAAGGTGATGACAAAAAGATAAATGGGGGCCATACTTAGATTTCTCCCATCATTAAAATGGGATCCCACTAAATTACTATATTTTCGAGTTTTTTAAATAAAAAATGATGTTTAAATTTTTTTTAATTATTGGGACCCACTAAATTATCATATTTTCGAGTATTTAAAATTAAAAAAATATGTTTAAAAATACTTTTTTAATTATTAAACTTAAAAATAATTTAAAAATGGACCCCTCCAAACTTGGGGCCCTAGGCGGTCGCCTCCCTGGCCTATGCCCAGGGCCGGCCCTGATTGTAAACACATATTTTCCTGAATACAATACATTGAGAGTTTATCTTTTTAAGTGTTGATTACTTGTGTTTTCGAAACTTCTTTTCATTGCAAACTAAGATGATACGATAGTTGTCCATCTATTTTCATCTTCCACAATTCTATCATCTTATTCTTTCATTCAAATCATTTCGTTTTCTTTATTGAATCTAGAGCTTTCTAGGTTTGATTCTTCAACGATGATGAATATTGATTATCTGCTGCCGCCTCTCTCACTCCCTCATTTGGTTGGAAGAGTGAAGCTTAACACAGATGGTTTTAGTCAAGGTAATCTAGGCATTGTTGGAGCAGGCGGTCTTTTTCGAAGCGAAATGGATCGTGGGTTTCGTAGAGCATTTAGGTATTTGTTCTAGTGTGGCAGCGGAGTTTTTTACGTTACGAATTGGTCTGGTAATTGCTTGGAAATATGGTTACAATAATATTGATTGCGAAGTAGATGCCAAGTTACTATCCGACTTATCGAAACTGGAGACACCTTGATTCACCCCTGGGTTCGATGATAGAGGATATTTGAAGTCTTATATCTCGGAACTGGTCTGTGGCGTTTCATCATACCTATCGAGAAGGCAATTTATGTGCGAATGTTTTATCGAAGATGGGTTGCAACCTTGTTGAGGAGCTCGTCGTCTTTGACTTTCCTCTGGTGGAAGTCTGTTCATTCCTTGATACAGAGATGAGGAGTGTTCTATACCCTAGAGGTTATCTCCTAGTTTCTTTCTATTCCCTTTGTAACAAAAAAAATCTCTCAGTTGATAGCTCATCTTTATGTTAGGGTGTCAGTTCATTTCCCACTAGAAGTAGAATTCTCCCTCCCCTCGCCCAACTACATATTGTCAAAAAATTATAACATTATAAATTTTTGAAAAATATAAAATTAAATTATTATATAAAATAAATATTTTTTTGATTAATCTAAAGGTAATTACAATGTAGTATCTGTTCGAAAGAATTTAAACTCGTTTGACAATGAATGCTTAAACATTCCTGACATACGATGTGCTCAAACCCGATAACTCTAGGATAACAATCATCCCTTTAACCACTAAAATAACTTAGTTTATACTATAAAATAAATATTTAAATCAAATAAAATTTTGAATACAATCTCTTAACATCAACATGTATTAATATATATTGAGGGAGTGTTGGAGTGTTGGAGTGTGGTCGTATCTTTTGAAAAATTCAATTCCAACGTTATTTAAGTACTCTATTTTTCTCATTAAAAATGTCCATTATTGATTTTTTAATCAAATTTTTGTAACTTTGACTCACTATAATTTAAAAAATATTGTTGATAAAAATATGAAAAAATATATTTAAAAACTTTCAATCAAATAGTTTTTAAATATATATTTTAAAAAATTTAATTATTTAAAATATTTAAAATAATCATGATAAAAGTTTTAAAATATTAAATTTTAAAAAAGTTAACAAGGACCATCTTTACGATTATCAATAATTAAGAATATTTAGAACATATACTATTGTCGCGGCCGTCTTTCGGTTGGGCCTGGAATTAGACTTTGACTTGGATTAAATGAATTAGAGTCGCCACCGATTATTTATTTTAAAGCAAATGGGTGGATCAAATACCTTATTTCTTACCTGATCTGCATCGTGCCAAAGATGTGTCGGATTCGGGAATTGGTTACAGTCAAGGAAGGGTTAGCACCCTTGAACTGCCCTTTCGGTACTACATAATTTCCAATTGTCTTTAATTAAGAAAGTTGAAAGTTTAAATTAAAAGGTAAAATAACGATCCAAAACTTACCCGTGATTGATTGAAAATATACCCTTAACAGAAAATAAAAAAGGTAAAGGCAAAAGTAAATAATATAAATAAAACAAATAAGAATAAAAAAATACACATAATAAACAAATAAATGAAAATAAGAAGAGAATACAAATAAATAAATGGATAAAATAAATATAGAGAGAAAATAAAAAAAAAGAATAAATATAAGGAATAAAAATGAAAATAAGATAAAAGAAAATAAAAAGTAAAAAAAGGTGATAACTAAGTAAAATAGAATAATAATAATAAAGAGTAATAAAAGAATGAAAAAAATAAATAAATAATGTATATAAGTATATATATCTATAAATAAAAATTAATGAAAATAATAGTAATAACAAATGTAATTAATCATATATGCAAATATAGGATTAAATTGAATTAAAAGTGAAATTAGGGGGCAGATTTCAAAGAAAATCGTGGATTAAGATTCATTTAGGGGCAAAATTAAATGCTTTAAAAAACGGAGTGACCATATGGGGATTTCCCCATTTATTTTTAAAAACACGCGGATCCCCTTGGGGATCCTCTCGGGTCGGTTTCGTAGGTTGGTATAAATACCAAAAAATTTTCATTTCCTCTCATTAAACCGAACCCCCCCTTTGGCTTAAAAATCTCTCAAGTGTTTTGAGATTCAAGAACACATCTCGGTTCTTGATGAACCCAGCCGTTCATCGGCTACGAAAAGATATTTTTTTTGCTTTTTTGAAACTTTTTCGTATGCTCTCTTCAAATATCAAAATAATTTTTCGAAAGAACGCCTCAAGGGGAGTAGATCTAAAAAAGAAGATCCGAACATCCCCCTTCCCGGTCATCGGCGGTGGGTATTTTTTTAAAACCGAAAGCAATGAAAAGAACATGCAAGCCAAGGTTGAGCCGAAAGAGGTGAGAAAATTGCTACCTTTATCTTTATTTCTCTTTCGAACGCCTTACAAATGATTGGGATTGCTTGTATATTTCTGCCTATTTCGAGTGATTTTGAGTGCCTAATCCTCTGTGTAATCCTATGTAATTTCCCATGTATTTTTGTTCGATTTACAAGCCCTATTTATAGTACAAAAATGGTCCTATCTTTAGCATTTGATTATGAGAAAAATTCTCGGTTTGTTGCTTGTTCTTAGTTTCTCACTAACACACATTACTTTTTTGTTGACTGTGGATGGCCTCGTGAGAACCATGCGCCGAACGTTTCGGATTGGGTGGCATGTGGCTGTGAAAACCGAAGGTTGACCATGTTGGGTGAAAACGGTGTTGGACGAGTGGCTTGCTAGGATTCTGGAAACCCTAGCCTTCTGCGGGTCACGGGTCAACAGATTCAGGCTGCTCCAACGGGTATTGGGTTACTGCTGCTGGGTCACCCACTGTGTTGGTCACGTGGAATGGGTCTTGGGCTGATGTATTTTGTACTTGGGCAGCCTTGTTATAGGCCCTAATTGTAATATTGAACCTGTGAAATGTAATGAAACAATTAATAAATATAAATACATATATTATATAATATAATTTACAATGTAAATACATTATATAATATAATAACAAGTTATGGATGAAATGACGTGTTTACAACTACTTTATAATCACATTAATTTAATAAAAAATTCTTTAAAATTTTAATATAATTATTTAAATTTATTTGTCTAACATAAAATTATATGCTAATTTCTACTCAATAACGTGGATTCATCTCTACGAGAAAGTGAAATGGTTCAAAGAAGGAATTGATAAAACTAAAACCCTAATTGTACGAACTGAAGGGAACAGGTTAACGCGTGTATTCAAAGGAATAGCAAACCCTTCTTAGCCTGTCCGTCTTAATATACGATTAAAAAAAACGTTATTAGTTTTGTTATTATTTAAATAATAAAATTGATAAAAAATTATTGAAAATATTATTATTTCTATTGATTTTATTATTATTAGGTGCTTTAGTTATTTTTTCTATCGATTTTGTTATTGTTTGATATTTTATCGAAAATATTAAAAAATATTAATATTTTAAGTAAAAATAATAATTTTTTAGATAATTTTTTATCATTTTATTATTTAAATATTAACAAAACCAATAACAATTTTTTAACTATATATTAAGGATAGAAACCGTATAACTTTCACTCTTACCCATTCCCTAAGAAACTTGATTACAAATTAAGAAATGAAGAGTTGGTTGGGATGGTGTCCAATCAAGTGAAAATGACATAATTTTCTCTTTTTTAACCAAAACCAAAGTCTTTCTGCCCATTTAAAATGTGCACAATTGCTTGGGAACTTGGGGAAAAAAATCATGCAATATCTGATCTTGCCCGCAAAAGCCTCTTTTTTTTTTTTTCAAGGTAGAACTTTGGAAAAACGTGAAAATTGATGGTTGATTAGGTTAAGATAATAAAAAATATCATTAGATTTTCCCCCATCCTTGCCTTTAATTACCTTGAATGCGAATCAATTGCTGTGCTGTATTTTAAGTTTTTCCTGCAAAAGATTCATCTTCAGGTCCGATGAATCCTCGAATGCGAATCGATTGTTAAGTTTTAGTCAATCGAAGGGAGAAAAAAGGGTCTTGTCAGAGGTGACAAAATGGACAGCTTTCCCAAGGTATTATTATGTGGGTGGAGCTGGGAGGAGAACAAGTTGTTTGAGGTGGCTCTAGCGGTGGTCGACGAGCAGCACCCGGATCGTTGGGAAGCGGTTGCAGCCATGGTCGGAGGACAAAAAAGTGCAGAAGATGTGCAGAAACATTATGTCATTCTTTTGGAGGATTTGCAGTTCATAGAGTCAGGCAAACTTGACCATAATCTCGGCGAAGAAAATCGATCGGTATGCTGGACCAATGAAGATAAATAGTATATGAACATGCAGTCTTTCTTTTCTGCGATTTTCTTATCAGGTTTTGGCTTACAGATTACTGGCACGATTGGACATAAATTGATCCCCGGAGCCAATGTTCGTTTATGTTAGCAGATTTGTTATTGGCGCCGGTGCAGGATCTAGTGGTTTTCGTAGATGTAATCAATTCCTAATGATTCAGAGTCTGCAAATAGAATTAAGAATCAAGGACACGCAAGATCAACAAAGATACCCTGTTTTATATTGTTTTACTTCGTTGCTGGAAGCTTAATTCTTAAACTAGACGAACTTTACAGTTCTGTTTTATACATAAAAATAAATAAATTGTTCACCTTTTTACATATATAGGGACTAAAATATCTGTTCCAATAATAAAGAGATTAAAATAAATTTTTAATATAAAATAAGAACTAATAGTAGACTTGAACCCAAACTTCACTATCAAGTAAATAAGACTCAACAACAATTCCATTTACCTAATTCATGGATAAACTAATTTAATGACTAAAATGCATATAAAATAATGAATTAATCTCCAATTGGTTTCCCAATTCCGCGCACCTGGTTGTGTCTCGTGGATGACAATCATGGCTACGTGTTAACAATGCTCTTTTTGATAATAATATTATAACATCCCATTTTAGATTTAGCGAACCAGGAAACTGGTCTGAGTCTATGTTGTTATCCACGGTATTTATGTAACAAGTCCAACAGGATCGGCGGAACACAATACGACGTACTAATCTGAAACTGTACTAGCATTTTGAGAGCCAGTTGAAAATACAAGTTTGTGCGTACTTCCCTACGCTTCATCTGTTGGTGTACTATCGCAAAATTGTGTCCGTCTTGAATTGAATGTGATAATTTGTCGTTCAACTCTTAAACGATACTTCTAAGTTCCTAAACACGTATGGACTCACTCAAAGTATTTTGGAGCTCAGGAATAGGCAATGGGAGACCCAAATAAACCATGCCTTTAGTGAAGCCAATTGACTGGTAGATGCTCTTTGCAGGTATGGTTCGGTAAAGAACCAGAAATGCATTACAGAGTTCGTCCTCCTGAAGCATGTCTAGACATCCCTCGCTGATGATACTGCTGGAGCAGCCTTTGTAAGAAGACGGCCAATATTAATATGTAATTAAGCGCTTGCTGTTTCTGTTTTTACCTTATGGATAATGATTACATGGGCAACAAAGAATTACAATTCAGATTTCAGACACTGATGAAATCAGAAACATGTTGCTGTCTTTAGCTAATTCCGTTTTCTGTTCACATAATTGCATCTAGAAAAAGTATACAACTGAGATATATTCTAGCTTCACTTTATATACATTTCCCCATCCAGTGAAGTTCCTAAGCTTATCTGTAGAATATCACAAGCGATTTTCCAAGAGGTCGGGAAGAGTTATTTTCCCAGAGTTATTTGGGTCGAGCTTGCTGAACTGATCACATATCTGCAATATATCTTTCTCCCCAATCTTTCCCATCTCTTTCAGCTTGTATATCACATACTCCGATTTACTGCAACCACAAACAAGACCGACATTCTAAGTTCTCAGGTGATTGAAAACAGAGACTAATCGTCATGGATTCTTAGATAGAGAGATTGAAATCCTACCTGATAAAACCATTGTTGTTGTTGATGCCGGCAGCTAGCAAATCTTCAATAGTGACCTCTCTATGTAACACCCACTTGGCAATCCTCCGATGCCTCTTGTCGACCCTTGCTTCAGCCAAATACAAAAACGCCCTACCTACCGCCAGCGTTGAGATCAGAAGCCAAACGCCGGCAAACAATCTCCCGGTCAGAGTCTTAAACGCCCTATCCCCGTAACCCACTGTGGTAACCGACATGACCGACAAGTAAACCGAATCGATCCAGTCAGCCTTCCACAAAGTACAACATCAAAGTTCCAATTCCAATACAGAACACCACGACCCCAAGTGCCAACCCAACCTTAAGCCTTATCCTCATCCGTCCTTTATCCACATCGACAATGTAATTCCTAGCCGAAAACGTTTGCTTCGATTTCTTCATGTGAATCCCGGTTAAAATCATGTTCTCTTGCAAGTCGAGAACGTAACTCACAACCCCACTCAACAATATGTCGATGAAACCAAACCCGACCAATACAAAAACACAGGCGAAAATCTTGGTTGCGGGGGTTAAAGGGGTTATATCACCGTAACCGATAGTACACATGGTGACTATACAGAAGTAAAGAGCATCGACAACCGGGTGAGTCTCGATGCCGGAGAATTCATCCGTGTTGAAAGAGTAAATAGCGACACCGAGTAACAAGTAAATGGATAGCAAGAACACGGCTTGCCTGATGATGGTGCTGGACTCTGATTGGGGTTTGGGAACTAGGGGTGTTTTGGGCTTCAGGTCACGCATGACGGCCATGGCGGGAGCCGTTTTACAGCGGTGGAGAGAACCGTGGTTCTTGGACCAGGCGAGGTGAGAAGGGGGTAGAGTTTGTTGGTGGTCTTGGATTTCTGATTGTGTGCGTTTGAAGCATAGGCCATGATGGTCGTCTTCAAGAATGGACCGAAGTTGAGGTTTTGATTGGAGGGAGAGAAAAGGTTCATCGTCTTCCATCTCGGAAGAAGCTTTTACTAATTTGCAAAGGAGACAGAACAGTGGTCTGAGATTGTTGACCGACAGTTGATTTCTACTGTGGGGTAGTTTTTGTTGTTTCTTCGACCAATGTTTTTTACGTTAGTGGGGAACAACGTTCGCCATTTGTGAGAAACTGCTCGAGGAATCCAGGAACCGCAGGTTCTTTATCTTCGCCAACCAATCATTGCATGGAGCCATATCCACAACTATTGGTTCAGAATAAATAAATAAAATTACTTTACTACCGATAAACTAAACCATGCACTTTTTCAATTACACAACTGATTCGTAGAAAAATAATTAGGAGATTGATTTCTATGAATTCAAATGTTAGGTTCATTATCTGCAGAAAATTTAAACATTCATGCCAATCTTTTTATTATATTTTAGATATTTAAACTTTATCAATTCAAATATTTTACTAATGTTAATCTTTTTTTCTGATTAATCTAGAGTGATTACAAAGTAATATATGTTTTAAAATTCACAATCATTTGACTATAAAATTTCAAATATTCTTGCAGCCTATGATGCTTGAACTTATAACACCTAGAGATAACAATCATCCCTTCACATTTATGCTCTTCTTGATCGAAGTTGGCGGCTGTCTTATAATTTTGTGTCGCGTGAGTGTAATAAAGCTGCGGATAGCCCGGCTAAAATAGCTTGAAATTTACCGATGGCCGTACAGGTTTTCCAATCTCCACCCGTGGGTACTATGGATGTGCTAAGTGAATACGTGCAGCATGCACAATCTGGTTTGACTGCTAGCTAGGAGCTTTGTTTTACTCCTCTCTTTATATTCAAAATAATACTAATAATAATAAATGTTATAAATTTTAAATTTTATAAAATTCTATCTACCATCCTGCATACCTAAAACTTAATACTACTGTACTTATTTTCTTCTAAAAAACACTATACACATTTTTCATATTGAAGTATTTTATTATGAAGTTGGCAGAATGACAGTGACGGGAGGTTCAAATTGAAATTTGTTGTGTTGATAAATAATCATAATAATGTTTGTATCAGAAAAAGCCACCTCATACCTATAGTTATGTATACACTCATAACTTCCATGGGATAAACTTATCTTCCAAATTTGAACTTCAAGGCAGCTCCAATAACAAAGTTTGGTGTGAGGTGTTTAAAGTAGTGGTACCCCAATAATATCCCTTGTTTTTATACATTACAAAAGGAAGATGCATGTTACAAAATCCAAATGTTGTTGCAGGGCAGTGATCCTTGGGGTTGGCCCTTGTTTATGCAACCTTCAGGCTTCAGTCCTTTTATTATAACATCATTTTGTATGTAATAATATAACTTTTTTAATTAAAGAAAGGGTTGTCTAGGTTTAAAAATATTGTTAATTTGATTAACATACATGTTATATCACTTTTCTCTTGAGGTCATTCCAAAACGATCATCTTTTTATATAAGACATCTCAAAGGAAGATTGTTTCTTTACTATATCATTATATCACATGACTTTCGAATACTTGGAAGTATATAAAAAAATCATCGATTGACATCCACATTTTCCACCTTTTGAACCATCATCACCTATATTTTGTTCGTCAATATTTAAGCAATGAACGTAAAAGCACTTGCAATCGAAGGAACCAGACACAATATATTAAGAAACCAGAAAAGTGGACAGTAATGGCCAGAATTTTATTGAATCAGCTTAACGTCTTTTACACAAAGAACAATCATTTATACATGATCAACACCTAGTTAGTTAGACCTAATTAACCAACTGTGCTGAGCTGGTGTTGAAAGACAAAGAACTTCATTAGAAATCGAATATTGTAAATTGAAAGAAACAACAGAGGAAGAAGAAAGGAAGAGGAGCATTCACTATAAAAACACAATAAATGAACGCCTCTCGAGCACTTCAATCACTCTAATCAGCCTGATGCCATTGAACCTGAAAGAAAGAAGATAAGAAACATAGAGAGAAAGAAAGGGGAGAAATGACCGAAGTAAGAAACGAATGAAGAGAAATTAAGTTTAGAAAAGTTTGAAGTGTAGGATATTAAAGATCCTGCCCTTAAGACCCAAGGGCCATCTTATATAGTCCAATATATCCTATTAGATCAACATTATTAGTCTGATCTGTCTTGGATCATTGAGCATAACCTCCTAACAGAATAACCAAATCTGTTATTCTCAACACAATACAACTCAAACATGCAATACCCTCATATTCCAAGCTAGAAGCAAAATCAATTAGTGTAAGGGTGAAAAAAGGCTACTTTCAAGCTCCATGGAGTTTCACTTGGGTAACTATATTAAAGATGTCATTCAAATAAACTCAGGAGCAATTAATTGAGAGCGCCAGAGTGAATAAACTAAGGAGTGGATCATAAATGTAAAACCATTTGGGATTTGGAAGATCGTGAATTGAGATTAAAGAAAAGGCCATACCATAGTTTAACATTATGAAGAAAAAAAAACTCAAAAACCCAAGCAAAGCCCATAGAAAATGCTTCTCTTGGTTAGGTGATTGATTTCATTTGCCCTTTACTTCTCTTCTCCACTCGTCATGAACACAGAGATGAAGCAGTAGGGTCGGAGATGGTGTAAAGTCAACTAAATCCACCACATTACCAAATCAAATGCCTCGCGAAATGCTCTCAAGCTCTGTCGCTGTTGCAGGACAGCTTAAGTGCTTTACACTACAGTTTGCACTATCTATAAGCCTCAAAGGTGCTGGGATGGAAAACATCATGATTTCTATGCCCCATTTTGAAGATTATATTAATAATTTAAATTTCAAAACATAAATTACATCTATTATTAACCCACTTCTCTATACATGTATTAAACCTCAGTTGAATTTGATTTCACCTAATTTAATGACATCAATTCAGTTAAAAGATACACAAAATCTATACTATAAAATAATTACTAGGTATCTTGAAGAGTATATTAATAATTTATTTTTTAAATGAATTATATATTATTAATCTACTCATATTTGTTAAATAAATGATTGTTATTCTTAGATATCATGAGTTTGAACACAGACAACTGCAGGGAATTTGTTAAATGAATCATTGTCAAATAATTGAGAATCTCTATAACATATACTATCACTTGTAATCTCGCTATATTAGTAAAAAAATATTTCTAAAAAGTTCCCGTTGAGTTAATTTAGTTTTTTATTCTACTAATTTTTATTAAGATTATGTGTTGTTTATCTTTCTTTTCATTATTTTTTTCTTTTGATGATTATTATTTGAACAAAATATACTATTTTGTTCATACAGTAATGACTCAAATACTAATGATCATAAATTATCTTATTTAATTTGTATCATAAATTAATCATCTATTGATTCAATTAAAAAAAATTTAAAAAAATTTTTAAAAATGGCAATTAAGATTATTATAAAAAATTTATCTTTTGATTTTTTATATAATCTTTAAATCAAATAATTAAGAAATTTTCTTTAAAGATTAAATATGTTATAAATAGATTCACACATAAATCTTTTGACATTTCAAATGTGATCATTTATTAATCTTATTATCATATTTTACATGAAACGATTGTAATAAAATTTAATATTTATATATATTAATGTTGTATATAGAATTCCACGTGGATAGAAATTGGAATTTTCATCCAACAAATTTGTGGAATATTTCATTTGATAAATCTAACCTTGAAGGTTGCTCGGTGATGGTTGCCTTATATACATATGGCCAATGCCAATGGTTTGCTTAATAGTTGATTATCATAATTTTCATAGTTATTGACTTATTGCCCTGAAGTTAACATATCATTCATAATTTGAAATGAATCATTAGATTTTTTTTTATAAATTCTAAATTCTAAATTTAATCATAATCCTAATTTTAATCCTATTTAAAGGGATAAGAGGAGGGAACTCTAGGGGAAGGAAGGGGAATGTTGTTACTGGGTCTAGAACTTATGATTTAATCGAATATAATGTAACAAAGATGAGTAATTTGATCAACTGGTAAAATGTGCTTTGTCGAAACATTAATGTTCAAATTGAAACAGTCAATTGTCTTTCATTTTCTTTAACACAAAATACTTTACTATTTTTATTATTCCATCCAGGTTCATATTGATATATGCTAGGTGAGTTGAACTTACCGAGTGATTTATGATCTCAGTGGTTAAGAGAGTAATTTTCTCATTTGAGATCTTGAATTTGAGCAGTTACATCTGTAGGGTATATTTGAGTTATCAATGACTAAGTAATTTTTTTTTGTAACAAAGAGGAGAGGCTGTATTAACAGCGATTGAAGCTTCTGCTCCAGTTATTCAAATCAGTCTGGAAGAGTCAATGGATCTCAGCAGGCGGATGAGTGAGAACGGTGATGACAGACGAAGCCGTGTAATGGTGGTGAGCCAGAGCATCAGCTACATTATTAGCTTTCCTGTGGATATGATTGAGGCTGACGCTTCACTGACGAAGGAGGAGAGTGTGGATTCTACGAATAAGGCTCGGTTCGGATACGGGAGTAGGGGAGATGAGAATCTTGATGTCTTCACTGCAATCCATCTCAACTTCAATGCATCTGAAACCTCGATTCCAGGCGACGATCAAACCATCAAAAAGAGCCCACAACTCGATATGGAGGGCCGAGCATCCGCCAACATTGTGGTGGTACCCCAATAGCCAGATACCATTAGCATCACGAAGGACACCATCTTTCGTTGATTCCATGGAGGAAAGGTTAACCGTGCCATCATTGTTTAGTTTGATAGCCCCTGGGGTGGGTGGATGCCAAACTTGATTCTTGCGTGTGCTAATAATATTCCAAGTGTTGGGGGTCTTCTTAGCTCGAATAGAAATAGCCTAAATATACAATAAAAATATATTTTTTCATACTTGATATAAATATACCATACAAAATTCTAGAATTCGACTCAAACTTAAAAATAAATACACTAATTACTAAAATTTCGAGTTATTTGAGTTGCATTTTACAATTCAATTTGAACTTACAAATTTTTCAAGTCGAGTTTCTGAAATAGCAACTTGAAATTAATTTGAGTCGAGTTTTACTCACCCCTAATTATACGTTTAAAATATTTCCAAGCGTTTGCTCTTATGAGCGATTAGATATTATTTGAAAGAAAATTCTATATTGGCTGGTATAAAGCAAAGCTGATGTGAAGTTGAATCTTCTGGTGGAAGGATCGTTGGCTGGTCACGCTCTTACTTCTATTGCCAGAAAGTCAGACATCAAATTTGACCAAATGATCCATATGACACCAATATTCAAAACATTAATTAATTAATTATGTATGTATGAAATTCCACTAAACTAATATTCCAATTTTAACTAAATTCTGTTATAGTCACAAAATCAATTCCTAAACATTTATTTTATCTTATAAAATAATGATTCCAATTAATTTTCGCAAAACTAAAAGCAAAGTCAAAAAATAAATCAATAATAATTTATTACTATGTACACTATAAGCAGTAATGGAACCAAGTTCATATTAATAAAAAATTAATAATTTAAATAGCTTAAATTATAATAATTTGTATTTATTAATTCAAAGGAATGATCATAGATATTTTATATTTATTATCTTATTTTGAACTGATTCAAATCCTGTACATGTTTAGTCATTTAACTATAACTTTTGTTTTAACTTGATCATTTAATTATTTTTTAAATCATCATTAAACTTATATTTTTATCTCATTTTGGTTACTCATAAAAAGTAAATAAAACTTTTGGCATGTTATTTTTTATTTTTTAATTTTTAATAATGATGTGATGTTATCTTACGGTGACAATTAATATCATCGTCAATTTTTAACGATAAATAACCAAAATGAAATAAAAGTATAAATTTGATGACGATTTTAAAAAAATAATTGAGTAATTAAAACATAACACAAGTGATAGTTGGATGACTAAATGTATAGTTTACCCAATAGAAACATGATATTTCCCAAGAAAAGAAGGCGATTGGGTGTTTTCATGTCTCCCCGCCTCCACCTCTCTTATCATGGCCGTCCATATCACTTGGCAATAATGTTTCTTTTAAGATATTTAAGAAACCAATAATGTTTTAAAGCAAAGATAAGCCTGAATTTTTAGAATAATGCACTTAGAAAAAATAATTGCTCCACATTATTTATTCCAAGTGTATTATTTTAAAAAAAATCACTATAAACCCGAATCCTATCTAATCCGTACATAATTCTTAAAAATTAGACCCAACCTGATTCAAATCCTATTTTTTTTTAAAAATCAACTCGATATGATCAGATCAAAACTTATTGAATTCGAATCCTTGTCCATCCCTAGTTAAAACCCATTTCCTCAAAGATCAAATTTGTTGGGAGCAAAAAGGTTTTGGCAAATTCACATTAAAGGTTTGTACTTTTCTTGAGAAAGAGGCCGAGTAAAAAGAAAACAAATGGGCCATGCCCGTGGTGAAGACTACCTATGAGAAAAGTCAAAAAATAAAAATAAAAAAATAGTGAAGACTAATCTACAAGTAAAATACGTGCTGTTCAAGGAAAGGCTCACCAAAAGCTTAATATAAATATACAATGGTTTTTTAAACAATTGAAACATAAAGTGACGCCGCCTGGGCACCAAGTGAGAATAGAATCCAACTACCATTTTGAACTTTTGGTAATTTGATTCTTCTCAATCACTCTTTTCATTTTTTTGGTGAGTTAGGAGTTAGGAGGCATCTGGGTTATCTTCAAATGATGATGAAGTTCTTTTTTTTTTTTATTGAAAAGCTTCAGCTTTGCTGGGAGTTGTTTATACAAGAAACTGGATTTTCTTTTTAATTGTACTTCACTAAGAGAGAGACCAGCTTTTCTCTCTCTTTCTGCTGTTTTTTCTGGTTTTCTGTGGGATCTTTGTTGTCTCTGTTTTTTGTTCATGATTAAATCCAGAGCAGAGGTACTAAATTTTGTACTTTCTGTAGAAAGTCTCTCTCTCTCTCTCTCTCTCTCTCTCTTTTTGTCATCTCCATTTTTCCAGGACGTTGTCAAAGTTTGTTTTCTACCATTTTCTTTCATTGTCTTCTTTTTTTAATCATCTCAAGCCTCTGTTTCAGATTCTTAGCTAATAATATTTTCTTGAGTTTTTGTTCTTATTCTGGATTTCACTTGTAGAGTTTTTGAGTTTGACAAATTTATTCAACTTGTTTGCTGCAGGCGCAATACATTAAACGCCATAGATTCTGAAGTTGTTGAGTATCAAACTAGCAGCTTGGGATCCAGCACCATGGCCTCTGAGAATGGCTTGAATGAACCTACTGAGAGGCATGAGGCCAGCACATCGAAAAGCCAGGAAGAGCCGGAGAAAATCTCCGGCGTCAATGGAGAAAATCAAGGTTCAGAAGGCAAAAAAGAGGATGAGAAAACTAACACGGTTGCGTTTTACAAGCTGTTTGCGTTTGCTGATTCAACGGATATATTGTTGATGATCGTCGGCACGATCGGAGCGGTTGGGAACGGTGTATGTATGCCCCTTATGACGGTCCTCTTTGGGGATCTCATTGACTCTTTTGGAGAAAACCAAAATGACGATAGAATCGTTGATACTGTCTCCAAGGTACTATAACATGTAACATGAACTTAAGTTGTAAGGTTGTGTTTTTATTTTTCATTATTTCGTTGAATTTATACAATGAATTGGTTCTTGGAAAATAATAGGTTTCTTTGAGATTCGTCTACCTTGGGGCAGGGGCATTGGTGGCGGCGTTTCTCCGTAAGTAAATCTCTTATTTAAACCGTATACCTGACTTTTTATGACATACCGGAGTGTTTAATGTTTGAGTTTATTGTTATCAGAGGTGGCCTGTTGGATGGTCACAGGTGAGAGGCAAGCCTCTAGAATAAGGGGATTGTACTTGAAAACCATATTGAGGCAAGACGTTGCTTTCTTTGATGTCGAAACAAACACGGGAGAGGTCGTCGGAAGAATGTCTGGGGATACAGTTCTCATACAAGATGCCATGGGCGAGAAGGTTGCGTATCTCGGCCCTGTGACAGTTATAATCCTCGTAATCATCCTATATATACATGTAATCGTGGAAATGTTTGCTTATGTTTGCAGGTTGGGAAGTTTATACAGTTGATATCGACATTCATTGGAGGCTTTGTTATAGCCTTTGTGCGGGGATGGCTTCTTGCCCTTGTTATGCTGTCATCCCTCCCTCCCCTTGTAATATCTGGTGGCGCCATGGCCATTATAATATCCAAGATGGCATCACGCGGACAAAATGCTTATGCCAAAGCTGCTACCGTAGTCGAACAGACAATCGGTTCGATCAGAACAGTATGTTCCATACGAAGAATACTTGTGTTATTTTCCTTTTCAGTGAAAATATGTGACTAATTTATTCAATCTGATTCTAGGTTGCATCATTTACTGGTGAGAAGCAGGCCATAAGAAATTACAATAAGTTTCTTGTTACAGCTTACAAATCAGGCGTTCATGAAGGCACTGCTGCTGGACTCGGTCTTGGTGTACTTTTTCTAATTGTATTTTGCAGTTATTCTTTGGCTATATGGTTTGGTGCCAGGATGGTTTTGGAAAGAGGGTACTCTGGTGGCGATGTAATCACTGTAATTTTCGCTGTATTGACGGGTTCCATGTGAGTTAAAACTTTGAACTTTGTTTATGTTGCACTTGTTATGCATGCTTCACAGTTCATAACATTAGTTCATTGTACATGTGTATGTTTCAGGTCCCTGGGGCAGGCATCCCCATGTGTGACTGCATTTGCTGCCGGTCAAGCAGCGGCCTTTAAGATGTTTGAAACCATCAAAAGAAAGCCGAAGATCGACCCATATGACACTAGGGGGAAAGTATTGGACGACATAAGCGGGGATGTAGAACTGAAGGATGTTTATTTCAGTTACCCTGCTAGACCAGATGAGCAAATTTTCAGTGGCTTCTCTCTTTCTATTCAAAATGGCACATCAGCGGCTTTGGTTGGACAAAGTGGAAGTGGGAAATCGACTGTGATAAGCCTTATAGAGAGATTTTATGATCCACATGCTGGTGAAGTTCTTATTGATGGCATTAATCTCAAGGAGTTTCAACTTAGATGGATCAGGGGAAAGATTGGTCTTGTTAGCCAGGAGCCTGTATTGTTCACATCAAGCATTAGGGATAACATTGCTTATGGAAAGGAAGGTGCAACCACAGAAGAGATACGAGCCGCTGCTGAACTTGCGAATGCATCTAAGTTCATCGATAAACTGCCTCAGGTTTAATTTCCGGTCCATGTGACGATATAACTTCTACAATTATATATGAATTGAATTGCACGTTTACTTTGGAAAACTAAACTCCATATGCAGGGACTAGATACTATGGTTGGAGAGCATGGAACTCAGCTTTCTGGTGGACAAAAGCAGAGAGTGGCGATAGCAAGAGCAATTCTGAAGGACCCTAGAATATTACTTTTAGATGAAGCTACAAGTGCATTAGATGCAGAATCTGAAAGAGTAGTGCAAGAAGCATTGGATAGGATGATAGGCAATAGGACGACTATCATTGTCGCTCATCGTTTGAGTACTGTGAGAAATGCTGATATGATTGCTGTAATTCATCGAGGAAAAATGGTCGAAAAAGGTGAGTTAAAAGAATATCTTTGTTGAATTTCATCTTAACTTGGTCATCATCATCAGCATCATCTATGAGAACTTTGTTAACAACTTCTACTTCATTCTAGCATTTTCTCAGCGTTGATATAATTTTGCACATTGAGCAGGAACTCATTCGGAACTACTCAAGGATCCTGAGGGAGCATACTCTCAGCTAATTCGGTTACAAGAAGCAAATAAAGAGTCAGAACAGGTAACAGAGATATCAGACGGTAATTCAGAATCGTTTAAACATTCAAGCCTAAAAAAGTCATTGCAGCGCTCAATCAGTAGGGGTTCATCTATGGGAAATAGCAAACGACATTCATTTAATGCGTCATTCGGTTTACCTACTGCGATGCATGTCACTGATCCTACCATGGAAGATACAGAAAACCCTGCTGAAGTACCATCAGAACAGGCTCCAAAGGTTTCCATCCGTCGTCTTGCTTACCTCAACAAGCCAGAGATTCCTGTTCTCCTACTTGGAACTATAGCAGCAGCTGCCAACGGTGTAATATTTCCGATTTTCGGTATCCTAATCTCCAGTGTAATTGACACATTCTTTAAACCACCTGATGAAATCAGAGAGGATTCAAGGTTCTGGGCATTAATATTCATCGCGCTTGGGGTGGCATCAGTTGTGGTAGGTCCAGCACAAAATTACTTCTTTTCCATAGCTGGATGTAAATTAGTCCAACGAATCAGATCGATGTGTTTTGAGAAAGTGGTCCGCATGGAAATTGGTTGGTTCGATGAACCGGAAAATTCTAGTGGTGCAATTGGTGCTAGGCTCTCAGCAGATGCAGCCACAGTACGCGCCCTAGTCGGAGATACGCTAGCTCAGCTGGTTCAAAACAGTTCATCGGCAATAGCTGGTTTAGTCATTGCTTTTGTCGCATGTTGGCAGTTGGCATTTATTGTCCTAGTACTACTCCCTCTTGTTGGGCTCAATGGATATATTCAAATAAAATTCATGAAGGGCTTTAGTGCAGATGCAAAGGTATGCTAAAAATAATAAGCACTTCAACTTTACATGTATTACTTCAATAATTTTGAGAAAGCAGTATGATTTTAAGTGCAGTATTGATTTATATGTAAATTTAAACTGTTGCAGACGATGTATGAAGAGGCAAGCCAAGTTGCTAATGATGCAGTTGGTAGTATAAGAACAGTTGCATCCTTTTGTGCAGAGGAAAAGGTGATGCAGCTCTATAAGAAGAAATGTGAAGGCCCTATGAAAACTGGGATTAAGCAGGGTTTAATAAGTGGAACAGGATTTGGAGTTTCATTCTTCTTTTTGTTTTCTGTTTATGCGACGAGTTTCTATGCAGGAGCTCAACTTGTTGAGCATGGCTATACAACATTCAGAGATGTTTTCCAAGTGAGTCTAACTCTAAACCTTTTTTAAACTTCATGTCCCTATGATACTGAGTTTGACATCTTCTTTGCAGGTTTTCTTTGCTTTGACTATGGCAGCTATAGGAATTTCACAATCAAGCTCCTTTGCTCCCGACTCCGGCAAAGCCAAGGTTGCTGCCGCATCCATTTTTGCGATTATTGATCGCGAGTCTAAGATAGACCCGAGCGATGAGTCCGGGATGACCCTAGAAAACGTGAAGGGGGATATTGAGCTTCGTCATGTCAGTTTTAAGTATCCATCAAGGCCAGATATTCAAATTCTCCGAGACTTGAGTGTGTCTGTTCGTGCTGGCAAGGTAACGATCTTATTGCCGTTTCGAACACATTTTTTGGAAAACCGAAATCGTCCTAATAATGTCAACCTTTGTTGCAGACTGTGGCTTTGGTTGGAGAAAGTGGGAGTGGAAAATCCACAGTCATCTCGTTATTGCAGAGATTCTACGATCCCGAATCAGGAACTATCACTCTTGATGGAGTTGAGATCCAAAAGTTTCAATTGAAGTGGCTAAGGCAACAAATGGGACTTGTGAGCCAAGAGCCTGTTTTATTTAACGACACAATCCGTGCCAACATTGCATACGGGAAAGGTGGAAATGCAACCGAGTCCGAGATTTTAGCTGCATCAGAATTGGCCAATGCTCACAAGTTCATTAGTGCACTAAAACAGGTCATTAGTCATTACCATCACAAAATATTATCCACATGTAGGCAAACATGCTTGATCGGTGTACTTATATATGTTTCTTCCTTTGGTTCTTCCAGGGTTACGATACGGTCGTAGGTGAACGAGGAGTTCAGTTGTCGGGAGGACAGAAACAACGTGTAGCGATTGCGCGAGCCAACGTTAAAAGCCCGAAGATACTGCTGTTAGATGAGGCGACGAGTGCATTGGATGCGGAATCGGAGAAGGTGGTTCAAGATGCACTAGATAGGGTGATAGTGAACCGAACAACGGTTGTAGTGGCTCATAGGCTATCCACCATCAAGAATGCAGATGTTATAGCTGTGGTTAAAAACGGCGTTATTGTAGAGAAAGGAAAGCATGACACCTTGATCAACATCAGAGATGGTTTCTATGCTTCCTTGGTTTCACTGCACATGAATGCTTCCACTGCATAATTTCTTTTTTAATTATATAAATGTGCTCTCCTTTTTTGTTTTCATGTAAACATAAATTTTAGTAAAGTATCGTTTGATTTTATTTTTTTAATTAATCACTAGTATCTGATATGTTGATCTATTAATCTAGTTAGAATAATGCAAATGCGAGAGCAATCCTTCCAACTCAACTTGTTTTACTCGTAAATATAGGATTTGAACATTAATCTTGTTTAAAAAATATAGTGAATTCTAACTTTTTTTTTTATATTTAATTACGGTTAACAAATTACGAGATGATCAAGATGTTGACAACTTATCACAATCTTACAAAGAATAATATAAGATAGATGAACTACTTGACTAAAGCTACGTAAAAATGCATTAAATAATGAAGGTGACAGTATAATTTCTGTTATTATATAAATGCCAGAATCCAAGACTTTGTAGAGTCAGATGGAGTTGATGTCATGGGTGATGAAAGATGTGAAATCAATGCCCCTTTTCCTAGATTTAGTTGCAGGACAGATTCATTGAAGCTGTAAACTCATTTGGAATTTAATGCATGATTGATGGGCATAATTAATATTTTTTGTTCAACTTAAAATAATATGGTTGAGGTTTTCTGTTACGTTCTTTTTTTTTCCTCTCTAAAACTGGAAAGATTGTTGTTGTGACATATCTACCTGGAGTTGCATATCACTTCAAAAAGACATTATATTATCTTTTCGGATACCAATGATGACTATGGATCCATCATCGTTGCCGCTAACTACATCAACTTCACAAACAACATAGGTGACTGCAACTTGGAGCTCATTCCCAATGGATGATCATCTCTCAAATTTAACGATTAAAGTGTAACTTTCCAAAATGTAGTTTGGATTTGGCCCAAACTAGGTCAGAGAAATTTGGATATTTGTCCATCCAAGTCATGGGTATAAAATTACACCATATATTTGTTATTGTTAAGCTGACGGCCCATGCCTATCTCTTCCATTCCTTAAAAGAAAGATCTTATAATCCATAAGAAAAAGAAAAAGATAGCAGACGAAATAAAAGTAGAGAGTTGGGCTAAGGTATCACAGAAAAGAATTAAAGCACCAGGCAATTTGTGTACGGACATCCCTTTTAATTTCCGTTCTTTATTTTGTGAGGGTCCATGAATTGAGAGGGGACAATTTTTAGCATCGGTCCCATATGCTTGGCGAGTGAAATTATTGGAATAAATACGTTTCCCAAAACTAAAAATTCGACTATTAGTACACCAAATTAGTACTGATTATACTCGTTTGTTAAGTTAATGAAAAACAAGCAAGAGTACTTACGACCTTCACTAACGATCTTCAATGGAGTCTTAACGAAATACTACAATATGAAAGAATTTTAAAAATGTAACGTATTTTATAAATTTACAAACGACACAAACTGAGTGACCTCTGTAATAAAAAAATTATGGTTATTCTTTGAGGCTCTGGATTCGAGCTTCGGGAATGCCATGGTTATGAAAATTCAATGTTACATGGCTGAGAGTTATCTTTGAACAAATATTAAATTTTACTTGTCTCAGATTAATAGAAAATTGCAATCGATACTTAAAATGCTAAAATAAAACTCATAATGTAATATATGCATTTGTAATTTTAAAAGGTCAATCAAAATGAAGAAGCACATTTGATCAGTTGGTCAAGTTGCTATCTTTGTTTTCTCGTATTCTATTAGGTTATGAGTTATAGATCCACTAGGAGCACTCCCCTTCTTTCCCCTAGAATTTTCCCTTCCCTTCCCTTCCCTTCCCTTCCCCTCCCCTCCCCTCCCCTCTCCTCCAAGTAGGATTAGATTTAGAATTTATCCAAAAAAAATCAATCAAAATTACAATCTCTTTGAACCCTTCAAATAATCTTGGTGGTTAAATGGAGTGTTATTCTCCCTAGAAGTCCTGAGTTTGAGCAGATGCGTTTGTAGGGTGTGTGTGCGTTGTTAATGATTAAGAAAGATCCTAAATAGATATTATTTTGCAATCACCTTAGACTATTTAAAAAATTAGAATTGTTTGGTATAACCATCAATATCCAATTAATTGGTATACAAATTCAGATCAAGTACTACAAAAATCTAGTATATGGACGATCTTTCTGACCTAACTCGTTTCGTTCATAACATTAAAATTTGAATCTTGAACATTGTTTAAGAGATCTAGTATTTTATCTAACTAGAGTAATTAGGGTAATAAATGGATCTTTAGTAAAAAAAAGATCACATAGAACAATTCAAAGATATAAGACACTATTAGTTGTAAAAGGTTTTAATCAAAAGTTCGGTATCAAATTTTTACACATTGTTTCATTTCTAAATATCCACCAATTTTTACTTTATTTTTTAAACTTCCATTTAGTGATGGTGTAACACCCTAATCCAATACGACAAAAAGTCGATCGATTAGAATGCCACATAGAACCACCAAAGTGGCTAACCAAAAAAAATTCTTTAAATACTTTGGAAATCACACAATTAAAGACCATTCAATTAAAGGAAATCAATATAATTTCAAACATGGTTTACATCTGGAGCTCCTAAAATAAGTACATAAAAAACAATACAATTGAGTATTTAAAATAAAGTTACGACTCAAATACACGAAGGTCTATGAATAATACATACCCTCTAAAGAAGTAATTCGAGACATACACTGCTGCTCAAAGTGTTTGGAACGTCCCCTGTGCGATAGGCTCCCCGAATACTCCTCCTAACGACCTACGCATGGAAACAAATTCCGAACGCTGAGCTCACTAGCCCGTGCCACAATAACATCTAAACCATACTAAAAGTGCTCGTTAAAAAGCTCATGCTATCAAGTACAATAGAAGGGTGAGTATACTCATATGCTACACACTATTATCGGGTAGAAATCATGGTGTGGTCGGAGGGTTACACGTCTTGGGACTCATACCGAACACAACACCCAATTAACCCACCCCTCGCGGGTGTTCGGGCCTTGCACCCTAGTTAGTCTTAAAGTTTCTCGCGCACTACCTAAGGATATCCAAACATTCTATACTTCGTTGTTAACTTCCTCTTTTAAAATAACTTAGTTGTACTGATCGTTTTCCCGAGTATCAACCAAGGCTAGTTTTATGTTGCCCTAATTGATATTGATTCTAGCTGTAATTGCATTTCAATAATGGTTATCACTTGTAGTCTTATTTGATGGTATCTTAGTGTTATGTGAGACATTTCATTAAGAATGAAGTACTCACCTTGAAAGTATGTAAAATCTGAAATGAACCTTGTTAACCCTTCAAATAAAGGGTTATATAGGAAAATGATTCTTGATT
>NW_024062081.1:0-82957 GCF_006381635.1 Hibiscus syriacus | reverse complement strand
TTAGAATCAATTTCGAACTTATATTAAACGAATTTTATTTTATTTATAAAAAAATAGATTAAATTAATTTAATTATATTGAGTCTGCTTAGATCTAATTGCAACACATCAGAATGATGTAGTAATCCGATAAAAGAAAATGTAGTTGGGTAGAGCATTAAATAAAAAAATCTAAAATATATGTTAATATAAATTTGAAAATAAAAGAAATCGATTGTAATTAAAAAATATTTATTAATACCGTAACTTTTTAAATTGTATAAGACAACATCTTATACTAAAACAGAAAAATGTTGTATTCTTTATAAAAAAAAAGTAAATTGTAATTTTTCAGATTGTGACTTAAAAATTATTATTAAAAATATTTTTATTGTAATTGAAATTACTATTGATTATATAATTTTCTAAATTGAACACGTAGCATATTAAATTAAAAATCGTTATAATATAGCTTTTTCAGTTATAATCAAAATTATTATAAAATATATATCTTAATGAACATCTACAATTATGGTGCTAATGTATGCAAATATAAAACCAAGGGTAAACTACACGTTTAATATTTTAATTATTATTTTTATTTTGTTTGGTCACTCAATTATTTTTAAATTATATCTAACATTTAATTTTGATTTCATTTTGGTTACTGCTGTTAAAATTTAATGGATGTTTACATCACCATAAGATACTATCATATCATCATTGAAAAAATAAAAAAATATAACATCAATAATTATGTTAACCTTTTAACTATGGGTGACAAAAATGAAATCAAAAAATAACGTTAATTTTACTTTTAAAAAAATAGTTAAATGACCAACACGAAATAAAAGTGATAGTTAGAATATTAACTGTGTAGTTTACCCTTAAAATAGTGTAATAAAGTGGGGGTTAAATTAAGGCTCTATGTTTGATTATTTCGAATTTAGATTACTTTAGATTTAAGTTAGTACATATTTATATTAATTTAAACTCTATTTTCTAATACTATATGATAGTATAGTTGATAGATATTAAATTAAATAGATAGATAAGTTTCATTGTTCAAATCAAATTTAAACTTTTAATGCCAACTTAGAACTCTTTATTATTATGTCCTAATTTAACATGATTTAATTTTATGCTGAACACAATATAAAGCCATAGAAAATTTTGTATTTGTTATTTTTATTATAATTAAATTAAAAATATATTTTTTCAGTTTTTTTACTAATTCTTTTTTACTTTTTTACTTGATGCAGAGGAAACCCAAACCCAAAGATAAAGCGGTATATTGGTTAACCTTGCTCGGCAAGCAACTTATTTAAAATAATTAATTTAAATTTAAATTTAAAAACAATATAGATGGCAAATTACGTGAGTGACTCCTATTATAAATACAAACAAAGATCGGTAAGCTAATATCTTTTCATCGAGAAGAAGATCAGAAGGAAATCAAATTGTCTTCGAAATCAAATAAATAGGCGAGTTAGGGTTTTTTTTTTAATCACAAGAAGAGGGACCTGCAATCGTTTGCGAAGAACCAAAGATGCCGAAGAACAAGGGAAGGGAGGAAAGAATCGAAAGGGGGAAAGAACGAGGCCGATGACGAGAAACGCGAGCTTATTTTCAAAGAAGATGGACAAGAATACGCCCAAGTCAGCCGCATGTTGGGAAACGGCCGATGCGAAGCGATGTGCATCGACGGCACCAAGCGTCTCTGCCACATCCGCTAAAATGCACAAAAGGTCTGGATCGCCGCCGGAGACATCATCCTCGTCGTCTTAGGGATTACCAGGATGATAAGCTGACGTCATCTTGAAATACATGCCGGACGAGGCTAGGCTTCTCAAGGCTTATGAGCTACCGGAGAATACGAGGTTGAATGAAGGATTTGCGGCGGCATCGATGAGGAGAGATGGTGCCGGTGATGATTACATCGAGTTCGAGGACGAGGACATTGATAAGTCAGAGTTCTTTTTTTATTGTTATTTAAATTTTATTTTAAGACGTGATGACGGTTATGGCATATTTTTATGCTTTATTATGCACTATGGATGCTGGATTTGTGTTGCAACATGGGTTTACCTTCTATTATCTTAATGATTGTTTACTCTTTAAATTTGACATGTTTTCAGATTTTGTGTTGATTTATGAGGAAAGCCGGTCGATGATGAAATCTTCTTTTGGTTAAATGCTTTGATGTCATCCTCTTCACAGAATTAGATAAGATTTGACTAATCTGGGCCTTTTTTCTACCAGGCTTTCAATTTGATTGGAGGGTGCTTTAATTTCTGAGTTTTGTGGGACTTGCTGTTGTTTGCTTTCATATGATTCCTTTAATGGTGTTAAATTTTAGGGTAGAAGATCCAGGAAGTCCTGATTTAGATGTTTAGCTTGGTGCTCCTGTTTTCACCTCAATTTCATCTTGTGGTAGATTTTGATTGTTCCTTCATATGACTGCAGAACTGAAGCATTGCTTTAATGGAAGGCCTTTAATAACCATCGTTAGACTGTAACCATGATGATGGTGACAATTTCATGTGTTAGTAGTGTATGTTGCCTGGTTTAAGGGTTGTGATATAAATAGTTCGATGCCGGTATGCAAGATTCGTTTCAGCTTGTTCCTCTACCTCTAGAAAACTTCACCAGTTTCTGAATTACATTCAGGTTGGAATCTTTATATGTGTAATCAAATAGGGGTAATTCAACTATGATATCAATAAGCTTTTTCAGTCTTGTTATTGTTGGTAAAGGGATATATCAGGTTCCCTTTGAATAGCAGAAATTTGCTACTTTTTCTGTGCATTAAACAGGGCATATATGGGTTGGAGATTATTGGCATACACAAAATTGACACACTTTATTTCAGGCACAGGAAAATGTAAAGGTCAAAAGAATTCATACAAGGAAATCCCACAATTACAGGATACATATGTCTCTTTTACAGGTTGCAAAGAGGCCAATGGGCATATGCCATTGCCAACCTCTGAATTTATTCAGCTCCAGCAATCCTCTTTTCAATTCCCTCGATATCGGTAGCTAGTTCTTTCTCTTGACTGAAGAAATAAGATGTTGCAAATAGTTTCAGTGTCCACATATGACAATTCTGAAACCGATAAGCTGTTAATTGTAAACTATGCTACTCTTCTAAGTTGAATACCACCTCCAATATAAGCTAAATTTAAGAATTTGAACTGAGAATTTGTAACTCTCAAAGGTTGGTACAAATCACCAAACACATCATTATCTCTTCATGCACTTGTTCATCTCCCTTTAGAGTTATGTTATTTCTTTATGTGAATGCAAATTTAAAACTTTGCAAGTGTTTGCAAGACCATGAATGCAGAATGGCTAACATCCCCTCCCTCTCCGGCCATAAAAACACCGTAGATTATCCACAATTAAGATTCATGGGATAAATATGTTTATATATATATAGACTCGACCTTACCTTGAAGAGAAGGTATCTATAGACAATCATATTGTATATCCCAGTCCCACCAATTCCATTATCTTTGGAGCTGATAACCACACAAATACATAGATAACAACTGGATAGCAATTTAGTGAAGGGTATGAAACAGAAAGAGTGTAGCATTATGACTTAACTTACCAGAGGGACTGAGTTAATGGCACAACAAGAATAGATGATAGCCACACCACTATTGCCCCGCCACCATAAATAATAACTGTGGACTTGTTCTCAACTTTATCCCACTGGCAAACCACCAAAAGGAAAAGACCAATCAGTACTAAAGTTCAGCTTAAGCAGGTTAAAGAACAAGAATTGATTGCTAGATAATATAATGACTGTAATTGTTTAATAGTTACTATATTCAGGTAAGACAATCTTTTCTCGCCTTTACTTTCAAGTCTGAGAAAAGCTCCCCGGCATCAACAGAGGTCTCCTCCGTGGCTTTATTCTGAAGCAAAGGAAACCTCCTGGATTCTGTTTTTGAAACAAAACAAGACCAATGGATGCAAGGGGAAAATACTTGAATTGGCATCCATCACCGATTATCCTCCACAATTAGTTTCCTGCAACTACTCCTTAACGCGTGATTATCACCAATACAACATTTCTAATTCTACACATTTAAGCATTCATTTTCTTTAGATAGAATCAAATAAAAAGGAAAGAGCACGCATGCAAGTGGGCGTTGATGTTAACAGCAGGACCTGGAATAAGCTTAACAGGCGAAGAAAAGGTAGCGGCGGAAACGCGAGGAGGCAGGAGCGGCAAGGTAGAACAGCGAGTGATTCTAACGGCCGCGGGGGCACGTGGAATCAAAACGGCGGTGGCCGCCATGGAAGATGATGATTAAAATATTTTTATAATTTTTATGTAAATATTTATAATTTAATATTAAAAGCTTAACTTGATGAAAATAATTTATTTCATAACTACAATTTGATAAAAATATATATTCAAATAATTTTGTATTTCATTAATTAAGTACTGTAATTTTATATTCTCATTAAATAAATCAAATTAGATAATATAATATTTTCAAAGTAATGTTATATTTTAACGTCTTGTTCCATAATTTTATATTTTTTTTAGGAATGGATGCAATAATGAATACTAGAAGTTTGAACTTAAGATGTTAAATTCGAAGTCTAAGTTATCCCTTTTTAAAATTTTAAAAAATACTAATTTGATAATTAATAAAAAATAAAAAATATTTAAATTTTAAGAGAATTTAAAATTTATAAGAAATAAAATCGCACCCCTTAATTCATCTTGGTATTCAGTGAACCAAATGCTCCATTAAGATATTTTGATAATAACGACGTGAATCAAACCAATTTATAATAACTATTCTTATACTTGGAAGAAAAATAAAATAAAAAACTATAGCATTTATTCTTTTAGGTAACTTTAAAGCATAATTAATCATTTTTTAATATATATAATTTAAAATATGTTCACATTTAAATATTTTTTTAATAAATTTGACAAAATTTATTTTATAAAATAGTGGTAGTATCTTCTATGCATCTATTTTAATCCATCGCATCTTAATGCATGAAAAAATATTTTGTTAAAAGTATGATTTTAAAAATTTATGTAATAGTAATTATTAATTGAATGGTAATTTTATAAATTATTTAAAAAACTATTTTTAATTGTATTATTTGAAAAGTATTTTAAAATATAAAAAATATCAAGTAGACTGCTTAAATTACTAATTTATTGTTTTAAATTACAGTTTAAGCTGGAAGGTTCTAGGTAGAGATGCACATAGCCGGATTTAAATTCGATTCGGATCGGATAAAAATCAATCCGGTTTTTTCACTAAGTCAAAAAATTGGTTTATAAAAAAATCGTTCGGACATAACCCGTTTGGAGGGCCGGATGATGTAACCGGTTTCAGTTTGAAAAAAACCGGTTTTTAATCCGGTAAAAAATCCGATCATCCAATTTTTTAAACTCCAGACCGGATTTTTTTCCGGATAAAATACTGGTTTTTTATCTGGTTTTTTTCAAACCGGTTTTTAATCCGGTAAAAAATCTTGTCGTCCAATTTTTTCTCAAACCGGTCATACTATCCGGTTTTAAAATATCCGATTCGATTTAAAAAAACCGATTTTTCCCAAATCTAATTTTGAATATTTTTTTACACAAAATCAAATATTCGAATTTTTTGTAAACATGTAGTTCTGGGGCATAAAAAGGAGGTTTAAGAGGGGGAGTAATTAGAGGAGTGGAAGACGTAGGATCCTCCCACGTGGAGATATGGCGATGACACGTGGGCCACTGATGATCTCTACAAGGTCCAATCGGCGTAAACATGAGCTGGATGGGACCACTTACACACACCGACATATGACGGAGCATGTGGGGACACCACTCCGCTTACGTATTAAGCAGTGGGATACTTTATCTCTTCCTCGCATCGTGGTTCATTTTTATCCCTCCGATTCACTAAATTTAGACCGTCGATACCTTTACGTCAGAGATGGATGATTTCTCTCTTTTTTTATTTGTTGATCGGATGGAAAAACTGTGGTAGTACACGTGGCGTCACTTTGGTTGAGAAACTTGGGAAAGTTAGTTTGATTCAGCATAAAGATTAAAGATGGACGGTGATTGTTAACTGAATTAATTGTTTTAAAGGACGTTTGATTAATAAAACATAAATTATTTTTAAAAAAATTATTTTGAAATTTTAGTATCTTCTAATATATTCTTAATAATATCATTATATTATTTTATTTATTTTAATAATAACATGAGATTAAAATATTTGATTTAAAAAAAATTATTTGAAAGTAATTTTTTATTAAAAAATGATTGTCTATTGTTCTCATATGTAATGAGATAAGGGGAGGTAAGATAGTAGGTTAGTATGGGAGGCGCGTATATGCACCTATACCATTAGTGATTGATTAATTAACTTTACAATAAGGACCTGATGGTGAGAATTCGAGAGTGTGATTGGATGTTTAATTCTTAAGTGAGAATGATAATTTGACAAAGGACATGAAACTCAAGTGTGGAGTAATAAAAAGCTTAAAAGCAACAACTTAACTAAATGTGTGTGATAGACATAAAAAAACATGTATTTACTTTGAGTTAGGCTCTATTTGGTAAAACTTTATAAAAACACTTTTAGTTAAAATGTACGTTTTAATAGTAAAATTAATGTTAAACGAAAAAATTGGGGGAACAATGGTTTTAAACTAACCGTAAAAACTAAGATTTTTAATTTTTTAATTTTAACTTTATGTTTGAAAGCAAATAATAATTCTACCCTTATTAATACATGGGATCCACACAATTATGTATTTACATTTTATTTTAATAATTTAATATTAACACCCTTAAAAATAATTTATTTTCATTACTTAAAAAATAAATAAAATTTATGATTTATATATTAAAATATTAATAGTGAGTTATATAATATGATTTATTATAATTCATATATAATAATATTTTTTGAATTTATTATAATTCAAATTGATATGCCTATATAAGTGTAAATATAATTTAATAATATTTTAAATTTACAAATATAATGTCTATAATAAACGTTTTATCATTTTAAATTCAATTTTTAACATTAATTTCAAATAATTAAATTTTAAACTCTACTTTTATACGACACTCCTAAATATACATCAGTGTACATTATTCAAGATTTTAATGGGTAGACACAAGGTTTACAAAAATATGTGTATAGGATTCAGGATCCCTGGGAAATGTTTGTTGTATTCAATGGTGTATGATATACCGATGGATCGATAAGGAGTCAGGTTGGGTCCTAAAATTTTAATTTATTATATATTTTAATTGTTTTTATATCTTTTATTAATAATTTATTTTTGTTTCTAAAATTTTATATGTTCATTTTATTTTTTCTAAGACTTTTTCCCATGAAATTCATCTAAACTCAGCAAAATTAAACAAAAACTCTACCCTTTTTTGAAGAGTTGTTCATGGACATTAAACTATTAATGATTAACAGATATTAATGGTTTGGTTAAAGGTTAACATACGGTTAATATGTTACAATTATTTGTGAATTTTTTTTCATAATTCATATTACAAAAAGGTGTAACACAAAACATATACTTACATCGGTGTAATTTAGTAAAATAAAAAAACGTATCACTTAATAAATACTTACGCCAGTGTAAGTAAATAAAATAAATAATGTATTACTTAATAAATACTTACACCGATGTAAATATATACATCGCTCATAACGTAATACCTAAAAATAAACATATTTTTTTAAGTACTCATAACACAAAATTATATTGGTGTAAGTATGTTTTATATTTTCAAAGAAATAAATATTTATATATTTTAAGTTATTTGTATATAAATTTATTAAAAATATATATAAACTAAATAATATAAAATTATATCAAGTTACTTATGTAAAAATATAATAAATTAGAAATTAATTATAAATTTAATTTATTAATGGTTAACTATTGGTTAATCGATTATCAAAATTCGTAACTTTAACTGTTAACTATAAGTTTTAGCAGTTCGATTAATCGAAACTGTTTAGTATTAACGGTTCGGTTAATTAACATGTTAAATATAATATTTATATCGGTTAATAGTTACGGTTAACGATTTCATATTTTTTTGAACACTCCTAATTTTTTGGAGTCCGAGGATTTCTCAAATTTTAGTTGTTTGATTTTCCCCTCCAAAATTCAAAACGGTGAGAAGTATTATCTTGAGACATTAATATATAACTCAAAATTAGCATCGTCAAAATCATTGGAGGAGACCAAATTATTGACATGTTGAACCTTTAGATTAATTTTTGTTGATTTTGAGTTAGTCTCATAAAAATTCAATCACGTGAAAAAAATAAGAGTAAAATGTAAAAATTTTAGTGTTAATCTTGATGCAAATGAAGATTAGTGATAAGTGACAATTGACTACCAATTATGACCGAAAAAAATTCGTACAAAAAAGTGAATTATCTAGAAGTCCAGCGATAAAACGATACACTTCTAAAGTTTAGCGTCTGAAACGATATCATTTTGAACATAGATAATCACATCAAAATGGCATCGTTTTGTCCATGTTATTATAATGATAGAATGATATGTCAAAGTCATTACGTCTTTGGAATTTAACAACTTAAGGGGCGTTTGGATGAGGAATGTGGATTCCCATGAGAATGAAATCTATATTCCCCCGTTTGGTTAGCCTGGGAATCCCATTCCCGGTAATGTAAGATTAACAATAGTAGATTTTTTTGCGTATATTAGCGGGAATGTCATTACCTCCCCTTCCTTATGTATTGTTGGATTACCGGTGTTTTTGACTAAAATGCCCTTAATTTTTTTTTCAAAAATATCATTCTTCTGTCATTGAATAATAAAAATTATACGAAGGTTAAATTACAAATTTATCCTTAAACTATTTTAGATTTACAAAAAAAAATCTATAATTAAAATTTTATATGAAGTTAAGGGGTTAAAATAAAATTTTACCCTTTCATTAAACCTTTTTATATTTTCAATTTTGTAAAAAAAATTATATAAATTTTTTTAATTTAAATTTTTTAAGAAAATATATAAATATTTTTCAACTTGTTAAAAAACAAATATACAATAAGAACAATTGGTCAAATATACATTTCAATAATCTTTTATTCCTTTAACCAAACATGGTAATCTTACATTCTTGCAAAACCAACTAAACATAAAATGCAACATTCCAATAATCTTATTCCCAGCGGTAATCTTACATTTTGTAAACCAAACACACCCTTAATGATTTAACTGGAGTTAAAATTAAAATTTAATGCTATAATTAAAGCAATTAAAAGTTTAATGGTATAAACATTATATTATTTAAAGTTGAATGATATTTGTTATAATATATTTTTTTAATTTTTGTCAATTCTATGTGGTTCCTAGTTGTGTTTAGGTGGTATAAACAATATGAAAACGTTCTCTAAAATTTATATCATAAAAGGCTTTCTATAAACAATAAAGAAATTTGCTAGCATTGTATTTGTTTAAGATAAACTTCCACATATATATATATATATATATTAAATCGTTCTTTTATGAAAGCAAATAAAATTGATGTAATAAGATATATGTTTTTAAACTCACAAATAAGTCGTTAAATATATAATTATGATATTGACAATTGTAAAAAAAATCAATAAATAAATATTAAAAATATAATGCCTACGTGACAAAAGCGTGGGTTACGGCCCCAATTAGAATTAGGTCATCAACAAGTGGCTATTGGTGGATTCCAAAAGATTTGTTCATTCTACTTAAATCACTAAACATGACCACGTAAGCCCACATGACGGGTGGAATAGGCTGGACCCCTTTACCCGACATGCGTAGATCGACTGATTAACAACACGTGTACGGATATCTGACGTTTGAATAAAATAAAATTGGCCAGCGCGAATACCGATGGGCCAACTCAACCACCAACTTTGCCCCTCCGTATATACGCTGTATTTATACGCTTGCTTTTCTACGACACGTTTTCGGTGACGTGGCTGTTGCCTTGCCGCTCTCCTTCTTCTTCTCCTCCTCCTCAAATCTCTCTCTCTATCTCCCTGCGGATTTGGAAAAGAAAGAAAAAAAAAATGCTCAATCGTGTTTCTCTTTGTTTTCGAGTGAATATAAATATAATGCAGTCCTTTTAACTATTTTGTTTTATAATTTTTCTTTTTTCCTTTTTCACAATTGAGGGTTGTCCAATTTCGCTTCTGAGTAGAGGATTTCTGGATTCGGATTTTCAAGGTACGTTGAAGTTAAAGTTCCGGTAATTGTTTTTTAGGGTTTTCCAAAAATATTTACTAAGTGGTGGATTAGTGCATTTTGGTTTTGTTTGGTTGTTTGGAGGGCTGATGAACTTGCGGGAAATTTTGTCTTTGCGAATTAAATCTAGTTCTGGAATCTGGTGTTTTACTTTTAAAAGATTGGTGAGGTAATGTAGGGCAGTGGATTCAATTCAAGTTTTTAATTGTTATGTGAAAAAATAGTGTCTCTAGCTCTTTACTGAACTAAACCATTTCAATAGATATAAAAGGTATTTTGTTGGATTTATTAAAGTAATTCATATACGTCCTTCATCTTCCGGTCCTTTTAGATACTTTTAGCAATCTTCTTTTTCATGGATCTATTTAAGTTCGTCGTAATTTGTGATAAGAAACATCGAATCTGCATGACTTTTTTGCCCGAAATATTTAGAACAATTTTCAAGGAGAATTGTCGAAGCAAAGAAATTGAGAGGGGGGAATTAGACGTTGAAAACTGAACCAGAACTTAACCGATAGATGATTCTCCCTAGATTTATCTACTAAGAAAACTAGTTTTTCAAAACTCAAAATTTTATTGCTTAGAGAAAAGCTTGCAGGATGAGTGCTGAAATCTTCGACCTCGGTCTCAAGGGTATTTTTGTCGTTTAGTTGACATATTAATCCGGTGGATTATATTTCAAAATTTGCAATTGATCTTTACTTTGAGGTGTGGGTACTTGAAAGTCGGTTATACCCTCACCTTCCCCTATTTTTTTCCGGGTTAAGAACCTTTCTCCTATCTCTTCATTTGAAGGATTTTTTTTTTAATAATTTTTTGGTGAACATAAAATTCAAAGATTTTCTCCTTTCTTCTCAGGGATTATTTTGTTGACGAAAATTTATATGTTTTGAAACTGAATGAAAACCCTTTGTTGGCGATAATCCTAGTGTTTAGTTGCAATAACTTTTCAAAAGTAGCCTATTTGTGTTCATCCTTTTGTGTCAACTTATATTACCAAAGTTAAGTCTTACGATGAGTCAAGTTTCAATATTGGTTTATGTTGGTAGAAGACTATATCTTGTTGTATTTTTTGCACTTAAAATCCAATATTTAAATAGCCCGTCAAGGCTTTGGTGAAATTTGATAAGATATTATGAAATAGAACACCAAATTACATCATACTGTACTTGCTTTAATTTATGTAGAGTTGTATATGATAAGCTGGTTGGATTAATCCGAAGATGAAATTAGATATCTGGAAATCATGTTTGTTGCTATAGGTAGCTATTGACATGCACCAAGCCTTCAATGATTACAGGTTTAGCTTTGGTTATTTTGATGGTGTGTTTTTAAACATTGAATAACATCTTATTCGTTGGGTCTGCACTCCAACTTGAGGGATACTGGCCTTCTAAAAATCAAACCATTGGCTTATATTTTGCATAAAGAGTAATGGAGAAAAAAAACTTTCTGAACCATTTAACTCCATTTTGCTTGCTAATCCTATTTCTGAACCCTTCCTATTGCTCTTGAGAAAATTTGCTGTGATGTGCAACTTCATGTTTCTCTCCTTGATTGCAGTTGACAGAGAGAGGCAAACAAATTTCTAGAAAATAGGTTTCCAAATTTGGTGCCTGACAATGGGAAACAATGAGGAAGGAAAGTCCAAGTCAGAAAAATCTTCATCGGTGCCAACTGTAAGCTAAGAGCTTATGCATGTTTAATTGAATTAAGATGGATCTCTAAAGTAGTAGTTGCACAATTTGCTTTGTATTGAATCTATTAATTTTTTATGCTCATATTCATAGTATCGGTCAATACTTTTCCATTCACAGGATCAGGCCAATATTCATGTCTATCCCAATTGGGCAGCCATGCAGGTTATCTTCTTATTCGTGCACCTACTTCACTCTTTCCCACTGCTGTTGTTAAGGCATTTATTCAATTAAAATGCCCAATCTATATTCCTAATTTTTTTTTGATAGGAATTGCAGGCCTCGTTAAAAACCTCCTTCATGATTAAAGGAGCTTATTGAGAAGCTCCTTAATCAACGGAAGGAGGAAAAGAGTGCCTTAAGATTTTATTAACCATAGAAAGAACACGATACAACCAGGGAGCCACCCCCAATATGAATAAAACACAAAAAACAGCCACCAACAATCCTACCAGAACCAGCCTAATCCAACAAAGCAACAACAACAGCCTAAAAAAGACTGGCCAAACAAAAAACCTAAACGAGGCCCGATAGACACTCAATCAAACAAAACAACCAGAAAAAAGCCAAGGGTGACAGCTGACTAAAACCATAAAAGCCAACTTCTAACTCAAAGGCCACGGAGCTTTCACATGAAGAAAAAAAAACTCATATAGCCGCCTTTCCACCACATCACCACGTCTTGTTGGCTAAAGACCGTCCGAACTTCCAGCTCCAGACAAAAAGCATGGTGTAGATCACCTGAACCTTCTACTCCTTCCCCCGCCATCGTCTTCCGACAATAGATACACTATTGCGCCATTAGACTCACAACCCAAATCTTTCCCAAAAGGCAAGGAATTGAACGTATCCTTCTGTTGAGACTGCCCCAATGCTGGAAAATCAGATTCATAAGTGAATCTGCCATCAAAAACAGACACCTCTTCCTCCCAATGCACCTTACTCTGATGGCTCTTGCTTCGGGAACCCCTATACTTTCTTTTAGGAGCTGTAAAATTCCCTTGAAAAAATTGTTTAGATCTAAATTTGTTGCCAGAACCCACCTTAGGTCTCATGTACTGCCTTGCGATACCCTTTGGATTTACGAATGCGTAGTTGTAAGAACAACCCTCGTGAATCCCTTCCTCCACCTCCCTAATCTCAACCCGTCCATCCAACATGGGGAAATCATTAAAATAATCCTTTGAGCCTACAAAAGCACATGCAGACTACTATTTTTCCTAAAGGCAACTTCATTATCCTTCTCCACGTGAACCAACAGATCCACTTTATCCTTTAGGCTCACATCTTCCAATTCCTTTGACACTAAGAGACCATCCTGGATGGGAGAATTAATTAAAAAATCCTTACTCTCCACAAAACCACGTGCAGGCAAACAAGTGTCCTTAAAGACATCCACTGCTTCTCTCTCCGCATGCACCAACAATGTCTTGTGTTCCCCCACTCCCTCCATTTAGGAAAGAACCATCCTCTAACCCCCAACGTCGCTCCTCGGACCCATCATCAAAGCCTCTCCTATGTTCCTGTCCTCCACACCCTCACCCGACAGGAGGCTGCCTCTAGCACTAGTCCCCAAACAGCAGAAAAAAAATTTCTTCATTCTCAGAACACCTCACGGCCGACTGCACCTCCGAAAAGTGAATGGATCTTCTAGCTTCTTTAGAACCCTCTTCCAGCTTAGGAAACTTAACTGGAAAGGCACCAACGAGCTCCCTCACCTTGGATAACGGGGATACGACTGCCTCTTCAAAAGAAGACGACTCTACCCACTTAATAAAAATTCTGCACCATCCTAACAAGCTGTCTTTGAGAGTTGAGAATTTACTGTCGTCAACAGAACTAGCAATGGGAGCCACCGTGTGACTAACATCCTTCCTTACATTGTTTCCCTCGACTGAATGAGGACCAGAGAACTTCTTCCTCCAGAAAACATCACGAGGAAGATATCTCGCCATAAATACTCTAATTTTGTTGCCTTGAATCCAAGATCTATCAACACAGTTGATAGCCTTCCTCGCGTCCTCCAGTTTTGGTGAAACGAACAAAACCAAACCTACTTCCTCCCTTGCTTCTTTTATTGGGGATGAAAGAATCCACCACCTCTCCATATTTATCGAAAAATAACCAAAGACCTTTGTAATGAAAACTCTCTGGAATGTTGAAAATGATCACAGTTGCACAGTTTTTCCCAACCGGAACTCTCACCTTACTCGCCATTAAGAGAAATGATAAGAAATGAAAATAGAAAAACTTATCCAAAACACCTGATTTTTAGAGAGGAGGAGGAGCTTCTCTCACTAAGTTTTTCACCATATATTCATATTCTAAACTATATTGCTAATGAAATTGCCAATGGGGATTTTATGGTTCTTTATTGCGTATATAGGCATATTATGGTCCTCGAGTCACTATGCCACCATATTACAACTCAGCTGTGGCCTCTGGCCATGCTCCTCACCCTTATATGTGGGGTCCTCCACAGGTATTGCCCACAGCTCCAAGGCATTTAACTTTTATTTAAGTTCATCATTGAATAACTCTGTAAATAATTATTAAGTTACTAATTTGTTTCTGTAAATAATTATTAAAAATACTGATTTGTTTTTTTCGTTTAGCCTATGATGCCGCCTTATGGGGCACCTTATGCAACAATCTACCCGCATGGGGGAGTTTATGCCCATCCTGCAGTTCCTTTAGTAAGTTTACTTTGTCACTATCTTTTTGAGTACAGTATTAATTTTGTACCAAATCATCTAGGAGCTTAGCTTTTCAGAGGTTTGAATTTGGATAGTGCATGTACAGTTGCATAATTCCCCTTTTCTTTCTGCCTTATTTCTATACAGCTGTCTATTTTATACAACTATCAACTTGGTAATACTCAGCAAGTTCCTTATAGTACAGTTAACAAAACAATAAAGAAAATATGCGTTTTTCCCCTTTAGGATATTATTTGAGTGCTAAATAACACCGAAACTCTGGTTTTATTGTACTGTATTATACCTTAATGTATTTTTTATCTGATTGCTCTTGAAATCCAAGGATAAGATGGACATGATATTCCACCATCTCCTGCAGGAACTCTGGTTGTCTGTTGAGTGATTCATCTTGAACTGCTGCTATTTTGTTTTTATTCATGTCTATTTTTTATGCCCATGCACATACACTGATTTAATGGGAGTTGTTACTTTTTGCTTATTGTATTTAGCATATGCTGAATATAACCGGAGCATTGCACTGCAGACTGCCACCGCCGTGGAAACTCCTTCAAAGTCATCAGGAAATACAGAATGCGGTTTAACGAAGAAGATGAAAGGATTTGATAGCCTTGCTATGTCAATAGGTAATGGTACTGCTGAGAACGATGAGGGTGCAGCCAAGCATAGAATGTCCCAGAGGTTTGTTAATCTTTTCAAGGCCAACTAGTAATTTATTAAGAAGATTAAAGAACTTTGCCATAGCAACTCATTTGTTAGAGATCACAAAGCCAAGTTCTTTTTCCTCTTATTTTGACTTTTTTTTTGATAATGTGTGCAGTGCGGAGACTGAAGCTTCTACCGATGGTAGTGATGGAAATACGACGGGGGTGAGATCTCTTTCCCATCTGGTTATCCTGTTTTCCAACATCTTTTTTGGTTTTAGTTTTATACGACTGTAAGTTAGAAAATGATTTAAGGATAGAGTGCTAAAGTTTATTTTTATCACTGTGCATCTTTGATCAGACGGATGAAAGTAGACGGAAAAGAAGCAGGGAGGGAACACCAACCATTGGTATGACTCCATTCTTCACCATGTATATTCTTGATGAATAATAGAGTTCACGTGATGTTTTAATCAGACTTCTGTATAGTAGTGGATGATTGTCAAATCTGAGGCATTTTGCAATTGCATGGTTCCTTTAACGTGCCCTACTGGGCTTGGTTCATGTCCCTGATAATTAGAAGTTTTTTTGTGATTCCTAAAAGTAACTTGTGTTAGAAAATGAAAAAAGAAAATTCCATCTGGGGATACATTTGGTCACCTCCATGTCTGGAGGTTTAGTTTATTGATGTATTGTCTCTGTTGTATCAGGTGGAGATGGGAAAAATGAGGCAAAGGCTCTGGTGGAGGTAACTACAACTATTTGTCCTAAACCAGTTGGAGCTGTACTTTCTCGTGGCATGAGCACAACATTGGAGCTTAGGAACCCTCCCTCTATGAATCCTAAGTCTAGACCTACGAACGTACCTTGTGCAGTAATGCCTCCTGAAGTCTGGATGCAGGTATTTGTGGGTGCATTTCTTGTATTTCTACTACTGTTCAGCTTATCTAAGATATACTTTTTAGCTTGTGTATAATTTGAACCCATTTTGTTTCTTTCTGAAGTAGTCAATGCACTTTTTAGTGTTTTATACATTGAGTCAATGGGTTGTGCTATCTTAAGCCGTTGCTAACGTACATGAAATTTAACTAGAATGAACGGGAGCTGAAACGGGAGAGGAGGAAACAATCAAATAGAGACTCTGCTAGAAGGTCAAGGTTGAGGAAGCAGGTATTCGCATGGTTTCTTTGAGCCTTTTTACCAGATTTGAGGTATAACAATGAATAATGTGAAGCAAATGCCATATTATTATTTTGTAGGCTGAGACGGAAGAGCTCTCCCGTAAAGTCGAGTACTTGACTGCAGAGAATGCGACACTAAGATCTGAAATAAATCAACTAACTGAAAAATCAGAGAAACTAAGGGTAGAAAATGCTACATTAGTGGTACGCACTTTAAGCTTCCTCAACTTTTTCGATTTTATTTTAATTTACGACATGCCTGATTTATCTCCTTAAACTAACCTTGCCTCTTGTAATATACAGGAGGGACTGAAAGCTTCTAAACTGGGACAGGCACAGGAAATCACTACGCACAAAAACGAAGGCAAAGAGGGTGAAATGTACAAGAAAAAGTCCGGTGTCAAGCTGCATCAACTCCTGGACGCGAGTCCAAGAACCGACGCAGTGGCCGCCAGCTGAGGAAGTGAAAACAATTTACAGCCGAGTTAATTTTGACATTTTAAGTCGGGCAGAAGCATGTAGTTTTGGCATAATTACAAGCCCCAAACTACTGCTGACAGTTGGTAGAGGGATGAAATAGTAGTGGTAGTTGTTTGTTAGGGACTGAAACTATGTTTGGGAAACTTTGTAAGTTGGGTGTCGTAGCAGAACTGAACTGATGTAATTTTGTATTTGAAAATCAGAGTGCAGAGAAAGCCCTGGAAGAAAAGGTTAATGTACATCAAGGAGAAAGTAGATATTGTGTTTAGGGAAAAGGGTATTCAAAGAAACCTTTTTATAATAATTGTGCAAATTTTAAATTATTCAAGTTATTTAAATTTATTTTATAATTTACTTTAAACTTCAATATTTTTTAAGTCGGATCAAATTAAATCAAAAGATTCAATTTCTTTTACTCTGACCTTTACATTACTTGACAAACATGCTAACCCGAAACCCAAGCTTTTAGGAAATTTGACAATTGAGGTTTATTGACCTATTATTTCAGTCATTTGAAAGCTTGATAAAGCGTGTTAAATCACAAGTTTATTGATATAAATCCTATTTTATATTAAATTATGGTTTACTTAATTTAATTAAAAATAAAAAATTTAATTAGTTTAACCTTTGATTTGATTTATATAATATTATAAATAATTAATTAGATTACTTATATAAAATAATTAAAATGACTAGCACATGAAAAGAAGCGCATAATGGTTTTGTTTTAATTCAATTTATTAAGCTAAAAACTGAATAGATAAAAGGAAGTAATTAAGGCTGTCCCGTCGTCTCTTCCTTTCTTTTTTTTTCATCTTTGTACATGGGTGGCGACATTAAATTTAACATTAGTCGTCGACCATCGATATTTTATCATTTTTTAATATTATATCTATATCTTTTAATTTTTTTGATTTTAAATAAGTTTATCGACATGTTTTCATATGTCTTTATGACATTTTCTTATGTTAATTGACATGTTTTTTTATTAATTTTTTCTTAAGGATTGTTTTGATATTGTCACGATTGATCAGGATGACGCTTATCTAATATCTTCTTGATCTTCCCTGCATTGGACCTTCAGATTAGATGTAGATACCCGATTTGCTTTTGTAGATAACTTTCCACCTTGCTCGAGTCTGATTTACGGTTTTTCATTGGTCTTTCAATAGCTTGATTCCCTTTTGTAGTTCATTTGCCGATGCAATCAGATTTGTTTATATTTATCTTTGTTCGAGTTTCTTAGTTAGATTTTTAATCTTTCATTGTATAGTTCTTATATAATCTTAAGTTGATAATTTTGTTTTAATGATTATATGAATTGTTACTAATTATGTGCTTAATTTACTATTACGGGTGTAAATCTTTATTATAATTTGAAATCTTTTTTTATTTTTGAATAAAATTAATTGTTTTTATAAAAAAAATAATTAATCTAGGAACAACGTTCAATCCAGGCATATAATGATGAACTAATACCGATAATAAAATACATTTATTGTAATTCATAAAATAAAAACAAGGTTCATTCCTAAGCAGAAATTAAAATGTAAAATAGAATCGCTTCCTTCATGCACCTCAACTGTGAATGTCGATCCTTCTAGGAAAGAACCTAGCCAACCTGCCAACAAGAATCCTGGTGACTGTTTTATATACCACAGAGCAACATGATATAGGACAAAAGTCCTTAGCCATGGAAGTATTTGGCACCTTGGGAATAAGGACCATGACCATGGCGTTAAAAGCAGGTAACACAGAGGAATTCTGAAAGAAAAATCGAACAACAGCCAAAAAATCATCAATGACAAGCTCCCACATAGCCTTGAAGAAGCCAGCAGTGAACCTATATGGACCTGGGCTTTTATCATCACCTTGACGAAATAAGACCTCTTTGATTTCTAACACTGTCACCTCTTTAGTCAACTCAGGCTCATCAGACTCTGGCAAGCCCCTGCCCACCAAATCTTTAAGAACCTCCATAGAACAGTCTTGGACATTAGGATCACGCCTGCCGATAAGATTAGTGAAAAATCGAACCATTTCACTAGACATGGCTTCAAATTATTCCAAACGATTACCATCTCCATCATAAAGTAAACGAACCATTTTCCTCATTTTATTTTTATCAACCATAGAATGAAAGAATCTGGTGCCTAAGTCCCCATCTTGCACCCAATGTACCTGTGCTGTTTGCTTATAAAAGGGTTAAATTTCAATGTTTTGCATGAAAATGGACTAAAACAAATATTTGACATTTTTCTTTTAGGGTTACCCACATCCGGTGGAGTTGACCCGAATACCAATTATGTTAACATATAAATTTGAACTCTGGGAAATTAAGCTTTCCTTTCAATCGGGATACCAATTCCCAACCCTAATTTCCTCTCGATCCCCAAATTCGTTTTAGACG
Source organism: Hibiscus syriacus (assembly GCF_006381635.1). Taxonomy (NCBI): domain Eukaryota; kingdom Viridiplantae; phylum Streptophyta; class Magnoliopsida; order Malvales; family Malvaceae; genus Hibiscus; species Hibiscus syriacus. The sequence continues at coordinate 63,575 of NW_024062081.1, read as the reverse complement.
GAACAAAGAAGTTTTTCTCTCAAATCACGTATCGGTTATGGAAGATCATCAAATTATCGGAAACGATGTCAACAACAAGGATCTCAACCCAAGGCAGCTACAGCTGTTCGTTAAACTTCTCAATGGCGGGACTTTGTCACTCCAATTCCCGACCCCTCAAATCCAAGTCGGCGATGTCAAGCACCGAATTCATGAAATTAGCAAAATCCCTATCAACTTCCAGCGCCTGATTCGCGGCCATCAACTCAATGACGATTCGGAGATTTCCCACTCCAACGCCACCCTCAATCTCTCCCTCCGGCTTATTGGTGGCAAAGGAGGTTTCGGATCGCTGCTACGTGGCGCAGCCACGAAGGCTGGGCAAAAAAAGACGAGCAATTTCGAGGCGTGCCGAGACATGAGCGGGAGGAGGCTGAGGCATGTGAACGCGGAGAAGAGGTTGGAGGAGTGGAAAGCGGAGGAGGAACAGAGGAGATTGGAGAAGATCGCGGAAGATTTTATTAAGAAGAAAGCAAAAACTGGGAAAAAGGGAGTTGGAGATGGAGAGGCCGAGAAGTATGTAGCGAAGTATAGGGAGCAATCAGCGAGGTGTGTGGCGGTGGTTGAAGAGTCCGTTAGGGCAGCGTGCCAAAATGGAAAGCGGAAGATGGTGACGGGAGGAGCTGACCCCAAAAAATTGAAGATTTGGTAAGTTCTTAAGATAATTTAATTTGCTGGTAATTTTGGTTGGTATTAATGTTTTTGATCATTTATTCGTTTTTCTTTGCTCTTTTAGGATGGGGAAAAGGAAAGTGGATGAGAATGATAGTGATGATAGCAGTGAGGATGAAGAAGAGAATGAGAAATCTGTAGTTTTGAAAAATGGGAATCATTCTGATTCTAGCAAGGGAACCGAGGAGAGTTCTGGTTTGGTTTCGGTGGGAAATCAGGATATGATCCATATGGAATTTTCAGGTGGAGCCTCAAGTGAGACTGGCTCTGAGGAAGAGAAAGAGGTTGTTCTGCAGCAAAGCTCGGAATCTTGTGGTGATGATGCTCCTGCCATGGTTGAAGCAGATGCCATTGCTGGAAGTGAAGCAGCTCAAGCTGATGAGATGCTGGAACATATTGGAACTAAAACGGAAGATCCGGCCGAAATATTCGGTCAACATTCCAGTGTTCCAGTTGCAGAAAATGGAGGAGTTGGAAGTGAACTTAATAATGAAGTCAATTGCTCTTCTAAACCAGAATCAGAAGTTCACAAAGAAACAGTTGTTTCAAATGCTAACATTACAGAACCAGAAAAGCCATTGAATTTTAACGACTTCAATTCTTCAGAAGAAATGGAGGTATGGTTGAACACTTGAAGTTTTTTACCTGTTTTCTAGGCTTAATACTAATAAAGATCAATACCATTGATACATCTAGCTCGTTAAAAAAATACTTCTTTCAATCAACTCAATGATTGCGTACCTAGATGATATAGGATATTCAGCAGTTTGTAGTTGTTGCAATTTTATCAAATGCTTTCCTTTAGCCCAAGTAAACTTGGCCATAGCTATTTGATGTTATTTTAGCTTTGTCTTCATGTTCTTGTGTACAAAGTTGTTGGGCCAGACAAATTGAATAATTGAAGAAAAGATACCATGGAGTGAAATTTAAAATCAGTATATGAATTGAATTGTCATGGGCCTCATGGTGATGCTGTTGCTTTTACAATGCTTAACGATGATATATCGTTAACTGTTTTATCATTTCTATAGGCTCTTGGATTGGAGCGGCTGAAATCTGAACTGCTGGCACGCGGACTAAAATGCGGTGGTACATTGCAAGAGCGAGCTGCTCGTCTTTTCTTGCTAAAGTCTACCCCTTTCGATAAGCTTCCAAAGAAGTTGCTTGCAAAGAAATGAAATAACCATGTAGTAGGGTGAGGCTTCATATAACGACGTAAATGTATTGCTAAGGAGTGTTCTTTTTATCAAACCAAGAAATGTGTATATTTCTCGTCATGTTTAATACTGTATGATTTGGTTCTTGTAAGGTGAAACCCTGTTAGGTAAAATTGACTTCTCTTTGCCTAAACTGAATGTTTGGATTTGTGGAAAATCTTAAATGTTCCAACATTGATGTGCATCGTTGATCTTCTCCTCAAGCGTTTCTTATCTTTTATAAGAGTAACCCTAGCTTTTATCGACATTCTTTTCCACTTAAGTCCACCAACTTTAATCCTATGAATCATGGTTCCTACGCGCTCGAAGCACTCGGCTACGTGCATCACTTGACAATATATTTTTTATTTTACAAAATATACATTTGGATTTGTTGATACAAATATAGGTAAGGAAGAATAGAGAGGCTCGCATGGTGGTTCGGAAAGTCTCGTGATTGATTGAGGTCAAGTATTTATGCGTAGTGACAATCTGGTATTGGGGACAACCTACTATCTTTCCTCCCTTATCCCATACCCCATTACATATGGGAACAAGGGACAACCAATATTATTTAAAAAAAATTGAAAGTTATTAAAAATCCATCACATAAGTTATTATTAATCTTATGTGAATTCCAATATTTGGCGGTGCATAGGACGCGTTATTGTTTGAAGGTAAGGCATTTAAATGATCCTTCAAACCAAGTGTCAGGCGAGGCTTTGGTGGTTTCTCAGTTTAGTTGGTCTTAATCCTAAGACACTCCTTGATTTATTAATGTTTTACTTTTTAAAAAATAAATTACATAATTATTTATCAAATATATTAAAATGTAAACACCTCCATCATAAATAGAGACTGACAGAAACACGAACGGAAATTCACTTGTTTAGTGCTTCTTCAAGCTCTGAAGAAGCTTCTTCATCACATCATCGCACCTCCCACCAGCCTCTGTTGTTTACTTGGCCACATCACCGATTCTTTCAGCTTGGTTTCTGATTGTTTATTCTCCATCACTTCCTTGATTTTGTATCCAATCTCCACTCCTTTCACCAAATGGTTGTTCATTCCCCATCCCCACTTCTTCATACAAATCCCCCACCCAGCTGCCTCCATGACCTCCCCGGCGATCATCTGATCTCCACCATGTGGCCATCCCAGGATTGGGATCCCATGCCAAGATGTTTCCACTACCGAGTTCCATCCGAAATGACATGGGAACAAACCCACCGCTTTGTGACTCGGTATCCGCCATTGATCCACCCACTCTTTCACAACAAACGCTTTGTTGTTCTTCACTTCGTTCATCACTTGGTGTCCTACAATCTCATCAAAGTCGACTCCTTTTTCTTCTTTGTCGAAAACTTTAGTCCTCACCACCCACAAAAACTTATATCCACTTAGTATTAGCCCATTGCCTAGCTCCCTTATTTGCTTTTTAGATATCGATGATCTACTGCCGAAGCAGGCGAAAACCACTGAACTTTCCTTCTGATCGTCCAGCCACTCCATCAGTGAAGAAGGCGAAGACCCCCCCCCCTCGAATGGCAATGGCAGAAACGGTCCAAGGGGGAAAGCTGGCGGCAACCCGTCTGTTAATTCTGCAGCAGCAAATATCTCAAAGCATTCCTTTTCGAGCCCTTCGAATGAATTGATCAAAACGCCATCAAAACGCTTGATGCTCTTACTGTTGTCTGGGAAATTCTTTGCGAAATAGCTATTCGAGTCCAGAAGTGGCGGCGGAATCGATGTCTTCGGGATCAATGATGGGATAGAAGGAAAAGAAGAGACAAGGGAAAACATTCGAGCCGACGAAATAGAGAGAACGTAGTTAGGTAGACGGAGATTTTCAGTGATTTCGATCACAGACGCCAGCAGTGTCACATCAGTGACGACAAACGAGAACGGAGGAGAAAACAGGTGAGCAGAGTGACAAATGGTAGCTCATTGGAGTGCAAAAGGGTCAGTGGTGGGATCAATAGGGATGAGTGTGATCTTCTTCTCGTTAACCTGAGGAAATGCAGAGAGAAAATTGGAGATAAGCTGAGATTCAGCTGAAGAAACAACAGGGTGAGAAGTGATTAAAATGAGTGCACATTGTTGGTGGATAAGAGAGGCACCAAGTCTGAGCATTGCTTGAAGATGACCCATGCCTGAGCTTGGGATTAAAGCAACATGAAGAGACGTTTTTAGCTAAAAGCCTAGAAATTGAAATTTGGCTCTGAGGACTTGTGTTTCTGATGCTGTGGAGTTTGGCTGATTGGGGGACTACTACTTATAGTCATTCCGCATTTGGTAATCACGAGATCAGGTAGGTCGAGTTATAGCTCGTGGGCCATCAAAGTCGTAAACTCTATATATCTATATAATTTACTCGAACTCAATCAATTATTTAAATAATATTAATCTCTATTGGTTATATATTTATATATTAAAATTTAATTTAATTAATAATATTTATTAGTTAAAAGATTATTTATATAAGAAATATATTAATTTTATATAGTATTTTTCATAATAATTTTACTTGAAATTTTTTATATAAATATTTATTCATCCATTCACAAATTACAATAGAAAGCTTGACAAAAGTGAGAAAAATTGATTTGTTTTCCAATGAATTTCGATGGGATATAATTTGATTTTTTTTTAATTTCGTTCATATTTGTTTCGCATTAAATTTCTAAAAAAAATCATTTTAGACCATTTTAAATTGATTTATTTCGCATTAAATTTCTAAAAGTGCATTTGATGTTTTTTCCTTCAATTTTTTCTTTAATAAAACAACTTCATTTTAGATCATTTTGGACATCATCATAACTGCCATTCAGATTATCATCTCACTAAAGAGTTAATGGTGAAATAATATGACCAAATATAAAATTAAAATTTGGTCCTATAATTTAAGCAATTGAAAGTTTAATATTATGATTTATATATAGACTAAAGTTCAAGTGCATCTGACGTAGTTTACCCTAAACTTTAATCTGAAGTAGACAGACTAAGTAATTTGCAGTGCTGATAAACCCGGTGATTAACGATTTTATATATATATAGGGAATTATATTAAAACAATATTTTTAATTATTCAATTTATTAAAAGTTATATAATGTGTATGTGGTTGTTAATTTTCATTAATTGTTGTTAAAGTTATAATGTAATATATTAAATTAATAAGTAATGTTTTATTTATTTTTTTAATTTTAATTAAAACACTGTTTTAATAGTTTTATAACATTTTTAAACAATAATTTATGAAAAATATAAAAATATTCATAATTTGTTTTTAAAATTTAAAAATATTTTCTAAAAGTATAATTTTGAGTTTTTTACAAGTTATAAAATTTTTAAAAAAATGCTCTTTCATATTTTTGTTACTTAAGTTTTCCCTAATTCTCTAACCAAGAACAATGTTTAAATTAAAAAAATAGCTCTTAGACATTTAAATTAATAATTATTTTACGTATTTTTCCTTTTTAATTACTTTAACTCTCAACATTTTAATTTTTGGTCAAAACAATTCATCTTGGATGTATACTGTTAATTAACTAATTATCAATACATGTTATTAGCATGCCATTTTCATACTTTGATTACGTGGCATGTGACATGTCACCACTTAAACAATATGTGTTGAACGTTAGGTAACTAACAGTTTCTATTCATCAGGGTTGTTTTGACCAAAATTGAAATGTTGGAGTTAAAATGCTAAAAAAATATAGGCAAAGTAATGAGTTCTTTTAACGACCGTTACATAATAGACACTTAAAATAATAACGTCGAAAACATTGAACACCTTATTCGAACGAAAAATACATTAGACACATAAAATGAAAAAAATATTAGACCCTTAATTTTTTTTCATCAAGCTTTAACATAATAACTATCAATGACAATTAATAAAAATTATTAATCCAATAATTCAATTGAATAAGAAAAAAATGGAATTATTTTAAAAATGGAATTATAAATGGGACTTCGGAGAAAACTGAACTATCACAACTGAGTCAAAAAGTAGCCAAAAAATGAAGATTTCCAGTTATTAAACAAACAATAAAAGGAGTAGAAAATGTAAAAAGAATAGGATCTTTTTTGTTAGATTGAAATATTCTCTTAGCGAAACTAAACCTATTTCTCATTGTACTAAAACCCGTCCCTTGGGATGTTAGGGTTGTTTAAATAAAATAAAAGTAGAAAGCTTTTCTCTGTATATTTTCTCTGCTTAATGTTAATGGCCTCCATCTGTTGAGTATGGTCACGGATGGGTATGGGTCGGGTTTTTGGTTCATCCGACCCGAGAATAAGAGAGCCTCCACCCGATATCCGATCAGATCAAAATAAGGTTTCACCGACCCGATCCGAACCGAAATAATAATAAAAAATTATTTTTATTTAATAAAAATAGTAACTTAATTGAAAAAAAATTATATATAGAAAGCTATTATTGTAATTATCTATAAATATATAAGGTAAAATTATATATTTTTTCGGGTCGGGTATGATTTTTTTACACCAAACCTGATCTGAACTCAAATATTTTTAGAAAAACCCCACCCCGATTGGGTCGGATTTAAATGCCCATCCCTAAGATGGAGGCCGTTAAAATTAAGCAGAGAAAATATACAGAGAAAAGCTTTCTACTTTTATTTTATTTAAACAACCCTAACATCCCAAGGGTCGGGTTTTAGTACAATGAGAAATAGGTTTAGTTTCGCTAAGAGAATATTTCAGTCTAACAAAAATGATCCTAACAATTAGTCACCATTACAAAACAACCCTAAGTACCTTTCTCTATGATGATGGGCTGCCTGCCTCACTGTTCGTGCGAGGCAAAAGGGTTTTCATCTTGGTAATTCCCAGGGGGATCGTAGGAGCACATAATGAAGACGCCCCCCATTTCACACTTTACTCGAGCACATCCTACTTTCATCGTATCCCTCCACACAATCTGTGTATAATGGCCGCACATTTTCCCTGGCTGGCAAACATTGCTTTCCTTGTCATAGTACTTCTCTTCGTTCACCCATGATTTCACGGCTTTAGGAATGCTCCAGTGGTCTTTGGCCGCCAAGAAGATGTTCTCTCCATAGGGTCCATTGGAGTGGACAATACGGCAATCATTGATGCGCTTATCCGCCCATTGGCGAGCGTACAGGGCCAGGCTTTCATCCCACACGTAGAGTGGTTCGGATTCGTGTGCTCGAGCTTCGTTATGTGCCTTGAGGATTTGTTTTATCTCCGATCGAGGAAGGTGGTACTTTGGCTGATGGCGAGGTGGTTTATTTGGTTTCCGGGGCACTGGCTTTTGATCGGCGTCTGGTCTTCGAGGGAGAGGGAGAGGGAGCGGTCGAGAGATGGGATGTCTCACTGAATTTCTGTGCTGAGAAGATGGTGACGTTAAAACAATGGTAGAGAGGTGAAGGAAAATGATGATCAAAAGTGCGATGATCCCCATTGTTGTCTTGGTCTGACCTGTTTTTGTTTCTTTTCATCCTCGAGGAAGATGAAAGAAAAGGATTGGCTATTCTACGACTTTCTAGGATTACCATCAGTTTTTCTCTCTTCTCCCCAAAGAACTCACCCCTTCCAGTTAATTACTTAATTAAGCCCTTAATCACTTGGTTAATCTTAAACAAAAAAAAGATATCTTTTTTATTGTTTATGCAACTAACCATTCATGTATTTCCATGTGTCTTCAAAGTTTTGACGTTGGATATTATACACTGTTTTGAAAATCGGATCGGACCGACAGGTTCAACCGGAAATCGTTGTCTAATTCGGTTCAAACTACACCGATTAAACCGTTACTAGTGAACCGGCCAAAACCACTGGACCGTTCGAACCGGACCGGCTGAAAATCGGAAAAAAGGGAAAAATCAGAAATTTTGTTTTTTTTTTAAAATTAAACCAAACGACGTCGTTTGTTAAACGAGCCAAGTCGAACTCGAGTATTGCTGAGATCAACTCAAACTTTAAAAGTAAGCTCAACTCGACACAAACTCACGAACTAAAAATTATCAAGTTTAACTCGAACTCGAAATATAATATTGAAACTTGAACTCGAAAAAGCTTGAACTCAAAAAAAATTTAGAAGCTCGATTGAAGCCTAAAATTCGAGCTTGATTGAAGTGAGAATAGTTCACTCTATGCTCACTAAAAGGCTCTATGATTTTGAATGTCAAATTACCTCTATTATTTATAGAAGTTAGTTGAGATGCTCTTCTATGTTTCTTAGCCATGTGAGATTGTTTTGTTCTCATATTTTTACTCTTTAGACTTTTGGGATGCTCTTCTATGTTTCTTAGCCATGTGAGATTATTTTTTTTTTAAAAATTAAACCAAACAATATCATTTTGTTATGATTTTTTTAGCCCCAAATTTATTTTTTTAATTATAGTTATATAATTATATTTATTATTTAATATGTTTTACCTTAAATATTATGTTGTAGTTAATTTGAATCATTTTGTTTCACTTGATTTTATGGTTTTTAACTTATATATGTTATGACTTGCTTTGAATATGACTTGTGATATACAAAATTATTTTTTTATTAAATATTTTTGGTATTTTTTTTTTAATTTTTTAAATAATTATGACGTCGTCCGATTCTTCTGACCGATCGAACCGATTCAACCGGTTAAACTAGTAAATCGATAGCATGACCGGTTCGCCGATCCGGTTCTGAAAACCATGATATTATATGATGATTTCATTATCTTTCTTTATTTGATACTAAAAAGATAGATTTTTGCTAGGGAATTAATGGAGCAACTTCATTTTTAGACTGCATTTCTTCAACTTTTTTGTTGGGGCTATAGGAAAGGGCTAAAGCCTTCCAATATACATACAAAATCAACAACTCTCAATAATGATTTGCAGGTTACTGCTAATATTACACAAGAAGATGCAGCAAACAGCATAACGAATTTTGCAACAGAGTTCCAAAACGGAGTGTTTTTAACTACAAAGGTTGGGTATGCAGGCACCGCCTTCGCGGTTTTGTTGTTCTTTCCATATCCGCCCCGTTACTCGTAGCTTCAGCTCTTTTCTATCCCCACCAGAGAAGAAAATGTTGGGAAATAAACCGAGTACGAGTAATTTCTCTATAACCAGATTAGTGAGAATGCGAAATAAAAGCGGAAAAATAATACCCGAAATTGATAACGGAGTTCAGCCAATTGTGCTTACGTCTCCGGACTGCTGCAGATCTTTTACTAAGAGAGAAAATTTACAGGTATTTACAAAAACACTCACTACTCACAAGAAAGCTTTCTAGTATTGGGAGAAAGAAATGATTTTTGGGATTTGGGATTTGAGATTTTAAAGCTAAATGAGCTAGGGTATTTGTAGTTGAAACTTAGGGACTAATCTTTGAAAATACCCTACAGTGCAATGACTAAAGTGAATTTACCCATTCATATTTTCAACAAACATCTACCAAACTTTGAAAAACATTTTTCAAAGAAACATTTATCAAACTTTGAAAACCATTTTCAAAGAAACATTTACCAAACTTTGAAAACCATTTTCAAAGTTGGTTGCCAACCTTTGGACTTTTAACAATCTCCCACTTGAAGACTGATTTTAATCTGTCTTCACACCTCGATCGATGCATCAACATTTCTAGTGTTGTTATTCTTGCATGCCAACTGAAGCTGAACACAACTTCAGTTTGTCCGTGGTCACCGTCTTTGTCAACATGTCTGCCAGATTTTGAGTTCCGCTAATCTTTTCAAGTTTCAAAATCTCATCTTCCAGAAGAGACATAATAAAATGATATCGCAATTGTATGTGCTTCGTCTTGGAATGAAAAGACGGATTCTTTGCTAGATGAATAGCACTTTGACTGTTGCAATACAAGATATTGTTTTCTTGTTTCTTGCCTAACTCTTCCAAGAAACTTTGGAGCCATACCATCTCCTTGCTGGCTTCCGTAACAGCGACATATTCTGCTTCAGTTGTGGAGAGAGCAACTATCTTCTGTAGTTGAGAAACCCAACTCACTGCGGTTCCTCCTAGAGTATAGACATACCCTGTAGTGCTCTTTCTGATGTCAACATTTACAGCTAAGTCAGCATCTACATAGCCTGTCAGTATCGTATCTCCACCTTTGAAACAAAGTGCTTTGTTTGTGGTACCTCGCAGATATCTGAGGATCCATTTGACTGCTTCCCAATGTACCTTGCCCGGATTATTCATGTACCTGCTAACAGCTCCCACTGCATGAGCAATATCTGGTCTGGTACAAACCATGGCATACATCAAACTTCCAATTGTTGAGGCATACGACACCTTCATCATGTGTGCACGTTCTTCCTCCGTCTTTGGTGACTGTTTTTTGGAGAGTCTAAAATGAACACCTAAAGGTGTAATTACTGTTTAACATCTTGCATGTTGAACCTGGAGAGTACTTTGTTGATGTACTCAGCCTGTGATAACATCAAAGTCCCCGACTTTGTGTTTCTCTTGATCCTCATCCCAAGAATCTGCTTTGCAGCGCCCAGATCCTTCATAGCAAACTGCTTCGACAATTTTTGCTTCAAGTGTATAATCTCTTGCATGTTTGAGCCTGCAACGAGCATGTCATCAACGTACAACAATAAAATAATGAAGCTATTGTCGAACCTCTTGATGTAGCAGCAATGATCTGCTTGGCATCTGGTAAAACCACTGCTACCCATGAAGCTATCGAACTTCTTGTACCACTGTCTAGGAGTTTGTTTTAAACCATACAAGCTCTTCTTCAACCTGCATACCAGGTTTTTCTTGCCTGTCTCTATGAAGCCTTCTAGCTGCCTCATATAGATTTCTTCCTCCAAATCACCATGAAGGAAAGCTGTCTTTACATTTAACTGCTCAAGATGTAAATTCTCTGCAGCTACAATTTTCAATACCAGTCTGATTGTAGACAGCTTCACGACTGGGGAGAAAATTTCATTGTAGTCAATACCTTCTTTCTGTTGAAAACCTTTGACAACCAATCTCGCTTTGTAGCGTTTGCTCCTATCGTGCTATTCCTTGATCCTGTAAATCCACTTGTTGTGAAGAGCTTTCTTGCCTGGTGGTAATTCAGCTAATTCCCACGTCTGATTTGACATAAGCGAGTCCATCTCATCTTTCATGGAAGACTCCCACTTGACTGAATCATCCACTTGCATTGCTTCATCATAACACTCTGGTTCACCATTGTCAGTTGGCAACAAGTAGTGCAAAGAAGGAGAATACCGTTGGGTTGGTTTAGGAATTCTAGATAAGCGTCTTAGTTCCTGTGTGCTTGGTTCTTCTTGAACTGCTTCTGGACTGATCTGAACATCATTTCCAGAAATCTCATCGAACTCAGCAAATTCCTTTGTTTCAGCTTTGGTATTGGAACTGCTTGATTCTACAGTTGACCTGTCTTTGTACATCACATTCTCATTGAAAATGACATCTCTGCTTCTGATGATCTTCCGATTTTCATAGTCCCAAAACAGGTAGCCGAACTCATCACCACCATAACCAACAAAGGCACATTTGTTGGACTTAACATCAAGTTTACTTCTTTCAGCGGAGTTTATGTGTACATAAGAAATACAACCAAATACTCTTAAGTGTGAAATGTTTATTTCTTTCTTGCTCCAAACTTCCTCTGGTATTCTGTCATCCAAAGGAACTGAGGGCCTACGGTTGATCAGGTAAGCTGCAGTGTTGATAGCTTCAGCTCATAGAAATTTGGGTAATCCGGCATGTATCATCATGCTTCTGGCACGTTCATTTAGAGTTCTGTTCATGCGCTCTGCTACGCCATTCTGCTGCGGTGTCATGGGAACTGTTGTCTCCATCTTGATCCCATTTTTTTGCGCAGAAATCTCTGAATATCCTATTTCTGTACTCTCCTCCATTGTCAGACCTCAACCGCTTGACTTTCAAACTAGTCTCATTTTCCACCATGGCCTTCCATTTTCTGAAAGTATCAAAGACTTTTGATTTCTTCTTCAGAAAATAAACCCACACCTTCCTTGTAGAATCATCGATGAAGGTGACATAATATAATGAGCCGACAAGAGATGGAACTGGAGATGGTCCCCATACATCAGTATGAACCAACTCTAACTTTTCAGCATTGGGTGTCTTACCAATCTTTGCAAAGCTGACTTTCTTTTGTTTGCCAAAGATGCAATCCTCGCATAGTCCGACATCTACATTCTTTAGATCCGACAACTTCCCCTTTGACAAAAGTGTCTTCATCCCTTTCTCGCTCATATGGCCAAGCCTTTGGTGCCATATGTTTGATATTTCATCAGCATATGTTACTGCAATGATATTCTCTAAATTTGAGGTTATATAGAGAGTATCAGTTTTCTTACCACGAGAAATGACGAGTGCTCCTTTGGTAATCTTCCATTCACAGCCTGAAAAGGTTGTGCAAAATCCTTCACCATCAAGCTGTCCTACAGAAATCAAATTTCTTTTGAGGCCAGGAATATGTCTCACTCCTTTCAACATCCATGTGGTCTGGTTTGGTAACTTTAATCGGATGTCTCCTTTTCCGACGATCTTCAAGGTTTCATCATCGGCTAGATGAACCTTCCCAAAATCACCACTGACGTAGTTCTCCATGATTTCTCGGCATGGGGTGGAGTGGAAAGATGCTCATGAATCCAAGATACATGATTCAATCGGACTGTTGACGCTTAGAATCATAGCATCACCTGTCTCCCCTATCACGTTGGCAGAATCCTTTGCGCAGATATTTTTCTTCGGTGCTCGACAATCTCTTTTAAAATGACCCTTCTTGCCGCAGTTATAACAGGTAAAATATTTCTTTCCCGTTCTTGATTTTCCCGTTCTGGATTTCGATCTGCCTCGGTTTGAATTTCTTTCTGAAGTTCTCCCTCTAGACTCCATGTGCAAGGCTGAGGAGGTTGATGCTTCACTCGATTCTCTTCGTCGAATTTCTTCACTCAATACCAGATCCCGAACATCGTCGAATTTTAATTTACTGTTTCCCGACGAGCTGTTGACTGCTGTAACAGTAGCATTCCAACTGTCTGGTAGAGATGATAAAAGAATTAAAGCTCGAACTTCATCATCAAATTCAATTTCCACGTAACTCAACTGGGTTATGATTGTGTTGAGCTCATTTAGGTGTTGAGTCACTAATGCCCCTTCCGCCATCTGCAAATTGAATAATCGTCTCATCAAATGAACTTTTTTTAAGGCCAATGGCTTCTCATACATACTGGAGAGAGCCGCCATAAGACCCGTCGTGGTTTTTTCCTTTGCTATATTGAAAGCAACATTTCGGGACAACGTCAGTCGGATAACTCCGATGGCTTGACTGTCGAGAAGAGCCCAGTCTTCATTCTTCATGCCCTCTGATTGTTTTCCTGAGAGAGGTTTATATAGATTTTTCTGGTACAGAAAATCTTCAATCTGCATCTTCCAAAAGCCAAAGTTCGCACCATCGAACTTTTCAAATTTTCACCTTCCCTTCGTCTGCAGTCATCGCTCCTACTCGAATCTGGCTTCTTCGGATCGTTTCTGACAATTTGTGCGAACCACCGTATATTATAACACCTCCGTCGACAAACTCGTATCGCCGACAAATTTTTTTACTATTCACGAAAAATTTACTATTCACGTGAATAGTTATGAATAGTAACCTCGCAAAAATTGACAAAATTCACAACCAAAAGCTCTGATTACCAGTTATTGGGAAATAAACCGAGTACGAGTAATTTCCCTATAACCAGATTAGTGAGAATACAAAATAAAAGCGGAAAAATAATACCCGAAATTGATAACGGAGTTCAACCAATTGTGCTTACGTCTCCGGACTGCTGTAGATCTTTTACTAAGAGAGAAAATTTACAGGTGTTTACAAAAACACTCACTGCTCACAAGAAACCTCTCTAGTATTGGGATAAAGAACTGATTTTTGGGATTTGAGATTTTGAAGCTAAATGAGCTAGGGTATTTATAGTTGAAACTTAGGGACTAATCTTTGAAAATACCCTACATTGCAATGACTAAAGTGAATTTATTCATTCTGTTGAACTATGTTTCGATATAACAATTTAAGGCAAAATGGTTTTTGGACTTGAATTGAATTTACAAAATGTATTTGGACTTAATTGAATTTATTCAAAATTTACAAAAATAATTCAAAGTTCTTTTAATTTAAAATTGAGCACAAAAATGTTTTTATGAATAGTAATTTACTATTTGAACAGTAAATTACTATTTGAACAGTAAATCACTGTTTGAACAGTAACCCGAGGCTCAAAAATTCTAGTATGTAAAAGGGGAACCGATTCCCCCCCAAGGGGGTACCGATTCCCTCACTGTTCATCAGCCCAACGGTCATAATATTTGAATATTATGAAGGGGTATTGATTCCCTATGAAGGGGTATCGATTCCCCCCATTCTGGGCAGCCTATTTTTGCCGAAAAATCATTCCCAAACGGCTCCAAAACATCCCCAACGGCTAGATATGACTTCAAACACATTCCAAGCTATAAATACAAGCTAAGGACACTTGAAGAAGTGAGAGAACAACTATCCAAGCAATCAAATACAAGAGAAGAGTTTTTCAATCTTATTTCATCTTTCTCTTGTAAATATTTTGTTCTTGTGAGCTCAATCTTGTAAACACCTACCTTAGAGAGGTTTTCTTGTTTACTTATTTTATCCTTTTGTAAAGGGGAAAGGTTCTAGCTATCCCGTGTAAAAGCTAGGGAAAGGTTCTAGTTTAGCCCGGAAAAACTAGGGAGTTTGTAAGGTTACTCTTTATCCTCAAAAGAAAGAACAAATTAGTGAATTTGTTGGAAAATCCTTGGTGAGGAGCTAAGGTAGTGGACGTAGACTTTGTTTGAGAAAGTCGAACCACTATAAATCACTGTGCAATTCTCTATCTTTCAATCTCCTTACTCCCTAAACACAAAACCGTTCCGACCCCTCTTTGCAAATCGTTCCGGTTGTCGTTTCGAGCTTCCGAAAATCCTAACAATTGGCATCAGAGCCTAACTCGTTAAGAAGGTTTAACCACCTTGAGACGATCCTCGAAGAAGCTCTACCAATTCCCGACACAACCGAGAAGATGGCTTCCACCTCCGGCTCGTTCCACATGGAAGACTCCCTACCAACCGACAAACCTCCATACTTCAATGGAGTCAACTATCATCATTGGAAGAAATTAATAAAAGTATTCATCCAATCCAATGATCTTGATGCATGGGAGATAATCGAGAACGGCTACTCTTCTCCAAAGAAGAAGGAGAAGAAGATGAGTGACAAAGAACGGAAGAAAGCTCAACTTAATGCCAAGGCCATGCACATGTTGTTTTGTGCATTTGGTCATGAAATCTATGAAGGGGTTTCTTCATGTTCAAGTGCCAAGGAGCTTTGGAATAAGCTTGAGGAAATCCACAAGAAAGAAGAACCAACAAAGGTGGTGTCTCTAATGGCTTGTGAAGAGCCCGAGGTATCTTCTAACTCAAATGAATTTAATTCATATACGTTTGATGAGTTACAAGATGCTTTTAATAGGTTATATTCGGAGTTTGAGACCATGAACTCCAAATATAAGAAAATGATTTCAAAATTTAAAATCGAAAATGATTTTCTTTTGAAAACAAAAATAGATTTTGAAAGACAAAATGAAATTTTGAAAAAGGATTTAGAGCTTTCAAAATAAAAATTGAAAGTTTGAAAAAGAAAATTTTGATTTAAAAGTTAAGCTTGAATGCTTAACAAAAGAAAAAGAAATCATTTTAAATAATTCATTTAGTTCAATAATGACAATATGCTCACATTGTCATTATCATGGTCATAAGGAACATACTTGTCCTTTAAAGAAGGGAAAACGTTTTAAAATTAGGCAAGTATGGGTTCCAAAAGGAACAAGGGGCATTGTAACTAACGTTCAAGGATCCAAAGCAATTTGGATACCAAAATCTACTTAAATGTCTCTTGCAGGTGTGTGGAAGCAATTGTGATGAAAATGATGATATTCAAGATGCTCTAGCCACACATGAAAAAGGAATGGGTAACCTCTAAGCTTAATGCTTTTAATTTTGGTTATTTAGTTGCTCATTTGATTTTAAGCATGCATGAGTTTTGGTTTTAAATGATTATGCATCATTGTTTTAATCTCATGTATGTTGAAAAGATGATTATGATGAACATTTTAAAGTTATATTAATTTTTAAGAATTTTTAGTTCATCATAATAAAATTTTGGTCAAAATTGGTTGTAATGCAATTGATATCTCTCTAACAATTGATATCAATTTTTCAAACACTTTGATTTTACAAATTTAAAAAAAAAATTGACCTAAATTTGAATGTTTATGCATGTGGTTTAAATGAAAATGATATCTCTCTAACAATTGATATCAAAATTTTCAAATGCATAACATTTTTGGAAAAACTTTATGCATATGAACTTAATTTTAACAATTGGTATTGCATAAAGTATTTTAGACTTGGATACATTGAATTTCATGTACTACTAACATGTTTGTTATTCTTTGTTGAAATTCAATTTTGTTTAAGTGTCATTATCTTAAAAAGCTTAATATTGTTTGAAATGCATTTATTGAGGGGGAGCTTTTGATTTTTCAAATGATTTTAAATTTAAAATTTACTACTTACTCTCCAAAGTTATTTTGAACATCAAAGATTGAATTATTTTTAATATAACAAAAAGGGGGAGAAGTTATGGTTTGAAAAATTCAATTTCTTAATGAAAAAGGGGGAGCTTAACATTTTCATATGTTTTCCAACAACTAGTATCTTTTTCATTAAACATTTTACTAAGGGAGAGTTTTGCCAAAAATAAATTTTCAAATGTTTTGTTATATCAAAAAGGGGGAGATTGTTGAACTATGTTTCGATATAACAATTTAAGGCAAAATGGTTTTTGGACTTGAATTGAATTTACAAAATGTATTTGGACTTAATTGAATTTATTCAAAATTTACAAAAATAATTCAAAGTTCTTTTAATTTAAAATTGAGCACAAAAATGTTTTTATGAATAGTAATTTACTATTTGAACAGTAAATTACTATTTGAACAGTAAATCATTGTTTGAACAGTAACCCGAGGCTCAAAAATTCCAGTATGTAAAAGGGGAACCGATTCCCCCCAAGGGGGTACCGATTCCCTCCATTCTGGGCAGCCTATTTTTGCTGAAAAATCATTCCCAAACGGCTCCAAAACATTCCCAACGGCTAGATATGACTTCAAACACATTCCAAGCTATAAATACAAGCTAAGGACACTTGAAGAAGTGAGAGAACAACTATCCAAGCAATCAAATACAAGAGAAGAGTTTTTCAATCTTATTTCATCTTTCTCTTGTAAATATTTTGTTCTTGTGAGCTCAATCTTGTAAACACCTACCTTAGAGAGGTTTTCTTGTTTACTTATTTTATCCTTTTGTAAAGGGGAAAGGTTCTAGCTATCCCGTGTAAAAGCTAGGGAAAGGTTCTAGTTTAGCCCGGAAAACTAGGGAGTTTGTAAGGTTACTCTTTATCCTCAAAAGAAAGAACAAATTAGTGAATTTGTTGGAAAATCCTTGGTGAGGAGCTAAGGTAGTGGACGTAGACTTTGTTTGAGAAATTCGAACCACTATAAATCACTGTGCAATTCTCTATCTTTCAATCTCCTTACTCCCTAAACACAAAACCGTTCCGACCCCTCTTTGCAAATCGTTCCGGTTGTCGTTTCGAGCTTCCGAAAATCCTAACACATTCCTATTTTCAACAAACATCTACCAAATTTTAAAAAACATTTTTCAAAGAAACATTTACCAAACTTTGAAAAACAATTTTCCAAGAAACATTTACCAAACTTTGAAAACCATTTTCAAAAAAACATTTACCAAACTTTAAAAACCATTTTCAAAGTTGATTGCAACCTTTGGACTTTTAACAGAAAAGTGCCATGTTACGTTGTATGATAAGGCCGTCGTGGCCATCTCTAACCTTTAGGTGGCTCTCTCTTATGCTTCTTGGGGTGCCTTCCCAGATGAGTTTCCTACCATTTCCCCCAGCTTCTAGGCTGTAACCGTAGTTGCAAGCTTCGATCTCATCGCCCATGAAAGAAGGAATGCCATACAAACAGGGGCCATCCCGAGCTGGAAGGCTTCGAAATGAAGACAAAAGTACTGGCCAAAACAGTGGAATACCTGAACATACATGACAAAAGATACAAACCATTTCATGTTCGGGAAATTAAAAGAAACTAATATACTTTGCAATTTCAGGGCTGGAAATTTTGAATAACTGGCAACGAGCATCCATCGACATCATGTTCTTCGTTATCAACATCAAAGAAGATTAGGAAGGATTACATAGTTAAATATATATTTCCATTATATTTTTTAAAGAAAGTAAATCGCCAAACTGATTCAGTGAGGCAAAGAGACCAAGCAGAAAAATGGAGTTTTACATTTGGCAAGACCATGTTGCATAAGAATGAAATAGACTACCAGCAAGATGTACATCTCATTTTCATCATCTATAAATTATACATAGCTCAATTCTTAATCAGAAGGAAGGCGTTTTAAAATGAATGTAATTCACCGTAAGCATCCAGGTGGCGTTTTCTACTTCCCGAGGATTGTATTTGACGTAGCGATGGTTAAATGTACATTCAGAATGCATGTCCACCTTGTGGTCATCCCTTAGATGAGCAACAAGAAATGAAATATCACCAAAAACGGAACATTCTGATCCAGAATATGAGCAATTGTATGGCCTGAAGTTACATAATGCTTCGTGTTAGAGTTTACTGTGGTACAGTGGGCATCCAAGCGATGTATGTTTGCAAGGCAGTTCATGTGATTCAGTTACCTTCTCTAGTGCTAGACACCTAACATCACCAAGCTCCTGTCTACAAGTAGGACACCGATTGTGTACCTTGTTTTACAGGCTAAACAGAGGGTATGCCCATTGTGGTACTAAGGTACAACAAATAGTTAAAACACCTATAATAAGGTCCCAAATTGTTTTGAGAAGGTAGATTCGCTCCGCATAAGACAATGAGAATTCCAGTCCTATTGAAATGTTCAATTTAAGTAATTGGTACAACTTGTGAACCATTTTCTGATCAATATGTTCTATCAGAACACAACAGGGGAAAACATAGAAACATGCAGGTGCAACTTGTCTAAACCAAAACAAAAAAAAAAATACAATATGCCAAACTTTGGCACACGACGAACGAAACAAGGGTGTTCTAAGCATCAGCAGAGCTTTATGTCAAAAGCCTAACCAGCCACCTCATCCTCAGAAAGAATGAACAGTATTTACTTGATTTCAAGGCAATGCTTCATCTAATGCAATGCATACAGTTGCGAGAACGATGAATGAAACAACAGACCCTAAGACACTCTTCAATTACTATAGTTATAAACACATTTTTTTATCAGCATTCTTACCCTGTAGAAGAAATTATTATTCTAATTTTTTCTGTGAAATTAAGCAACTTGAAAGACATATCACTGGTTTGTCTTACGAAACATCCTAGTGAACTCTCGTGGGAATCGATATGGATTCATATATTTTCCTAACTGGATAGCATTTAGTTTTCTTTTCAATTTGACCTTCTTAGCTTCCAGAAAATCACTTGAAACTTCACATTTCTAATATCCTTCCCATAAGCCCATAACAAACATGTACACAGGTCACTTCTGTTTACAATTCATAGATTGCTATGCCAGATCGGAAAAGACATCGTTATGAATAGAGGGCCAGATAGGTAGAAAGCTAAAGTGTTGATTTCTCACAATTAGAATGTGATCAGTTCATCGTCCTTTTGTATTTGCTCCTTTTCTACACTAGTCATAGAAAAGCTATCAAAGTTCATCATTATATGCCGAAGGGTTCTCATGTTTACTTCATCGATCGATAAAAACCGAGACAGTAGGCAACTCATAGAAAGGGCTGATAAGAAAAGCAAGACAAAGAATTCATCTTGATGAAACAGTGGACCGTACTTCTAAGTAAACCATCAAAACCGAACTAAAGAATTCCAAAAATCGAATTCCCAGAACATGTAACTTTAGACTGATGCCATGCTCAATTCAGCCTCTCCAACACAAGTACAACCCCACATCAATGAATCAATTAAACAAAGTCTCCCAAAAATAACATACAAGGCAACAAGTTTCAACAATCTTAGTACTATTCTAACCCGATAAAACACAGATCCAACATAAGAGATTAAACTTAAAGGAATCACTCAAACCAGGAAGTGACCATAAGAACCAAGAAAAAAGAAAGAAATCCAAACTATTCAAACCCCGAAAAGAAAGTGATTTCTCTCCAAGAAAAGAGGAACCCACAAAAGAAACTGGATTAAAGACTGACCTGATGGATAGGAGGGTACATAGAATTGGTACAGACAGGACATTCAAGGAGTTCATGAACACTGGTGGTACTTGGATGAACCGCTGATGACACAGCACTCTTATTGTTGCTACGGGGCTTCGACAATGGAGGCAGCTGGTTCTGATGATGGATCTCATCATCATCAATCACATCTGAAGATGTCATACAATCTATGCTATCTTATTCCATACGAAAGGAGATAAAAAGCAATCAAATTTGATCTGCTATTCCACAATGGGTATAACAACAACAACAATCAGGGTTTTAAAAAATGGTCCGCGACCGTGATTTCGGCTCCGACATAGCAATTTCGTCGCCGTCCTAGTTATCCGCGACGGCCGCAATAGCTCTCGCGAAGATCGTAATAGCGCTCGCGAAGGTCGTAATAGCGCTCGCGACGGTCGCAATCACAGTAAATTCGAAATAACATAAACGCGACCGTGATTTAAAATCTTGACAACAACAACAACAAAACTCTATTCCCATATAATATACAATGAGATAAAGGGAGGTAGGGTAGTAGGCTGTCCCAATGTCAGGTTGAGAATAAGTTACGTGGAAATTAAAAGTAAAGATAAAATGCAATGTATGTATAAATAAATAAATATATAAATAAATCCCGTAAATAAATCCCTACTTAAAAGTCTCTGTCTATAGACAGAAACGTAAGATCCGACTAAATTTAAAGAGAGGAAATATAAAGATAAGAATACGCAGAAATCAACGATAATAAATTAAAAGAAGAAATAAAGTCAAATGGTTAAAAGCTAAGCTAAGGCTCCGTAGCCCTAGAAGGTCTTTTCTTTGGATGTGGGATGGCGATTCAGTTTTTTTGAGTTAAATCGAAGAGCAAACAAAGAATGAACTGGGTTGAACCTTATAAAAGATTAATTGAATCTAGATTCTATACAGGAAGGGAGAAAGGGGAAAAAAACTACCATTTGGAGTCTCTTTTGCTTTTCTTCATCGGTAAGTGTCACCGTCTATATTTCCAGAGAGACAAATGATCAACATCAAAGGGTTTCAGGTTAAAGAGAAAGCTTTACTAAAAAAGGTCAAAATTATTAGGATACCAGTTCTTTTCCATTTGAATGATACCAGTTCTCTTCCATCTGAACGATGAACTACTGCGTCTAGTAGCATTTACGTAGTATTAAAGGATTCAAAGTTTTCAACTTTTCAATAGTTAAACAGCCTTTGTTAAAAAATATATGTATATATAAAGAGCTTGGAATATGATTTTGCGGTGAGTTGTCTCCATTACCCCGATCATGTTCTTGGCTGCTTGCTATATATTTACTGCTAGTGGGCGCTGCTCATTAAATTCTTTCCATCTCAACCATGTCTAAGCCACGACTTGGATTAAGTTTATTGTATGGGGTGGGTGAAACCTTTTCTATTTCTATATATATATATATTTTCCTAAAAATCCATGTTATATTAGATATTTATTAATTTTCGTATGTATTTTTATTTTTGTAACAATTAATTATTTTAGTATGATCGAATATATGTTACTTTGAATTTAATTGATTTATTTATTTTTAAAATTTTAAAGAAAAATTTTGAAGCCCAATACCACCACTTTAGTATTTAAGAAATGCGGTGGGATATGACATGAGTTGAAACCAGGCTCAAATTCATGTCATGGTGAAAGCCTGGTGTTTATTTAGGATGGAGAAAAATGTACTCAATGATTTTTGCTTGAGAATTTATCCTATTTTTGGCAACCGAATATTCAAAATGGGATGTCTCTCTCAGGTCAACATCATTGTTGTCATGGTCGTATATAAATATTGGGATAACAATAGCATAAAGAGGTGACTTGGGATCAACGTTACTTAAACTTCAGAGAAATCAGGCTAATCAGCACCAAACAATTCTAACCCTGTAAATGTTGATTTTTTTTAAGTGAATACATGAATTAATTGAATTAAACTTGAAGTTGGTACTTTTATATTTACTGGTTTGATAAGGAAGGTCACCTGCTCACCCTACTACATTAACTAATACCATCGGTCGCCATCCAATCTGCCATATAAACTAAGCAAAAAAAAAAAGAACAGTTCCAACCTTCTTCCTATGTCCCAAGTCCGAGCTGGCTTACAAAATATACCTTTTGGTTCCTCCTGGTTTTGTATGTAAGGAACATTATAGCAATTTGTGTCCTGGAAGAACTTGTATTGTACCTATCCAAATGATGTAAACAGTTTTATGGACACTACATCTTATGTCCTAGGCCGGATAAATCATGAAAATATATAACTCCATAGCTTTCTTAATTTGTTTTTGACAGAAAATTACATGGCAGAATCATTTTCCATACAAGCAATCAACCTGCATGAAGTTGTCATTGGAGTTTTTGTCAAGCAGTCCCTGCTCAATTTCCAGTCAATATATCAGATGGAGTTAGCAATGAGAGAAAATCTCCTTTATTGTATAAAACACTGGCCTAACATTCTAGCTCTTTATTTATTTCCAAGAATATGTAAAATGAAATCCTCAAAAACTGAGTAAAACACGTGAATGTCACAAAACTGACAATACAATGACTCTTTGCTTAAATGTTTCATCATACCTGATTCACAATGGTACAACTAGATTCCTCAAGCTCGAAGAGGAATTTGATTGAAATAGCTTCATTAATGCAATGAATATTCAATCAGTTTGTGCTTTATATATTCGCACGAACACCATTGAAATTGTTTGACCAGTACTTGCCCAAGGATTTATCGGCATGGCCCTTCAAGAAATGCCTGCATACTCAATAGGAAACCATCTACCATTGATTGGGAAAGGCTTCTTTATAAGTTGCATCCTCACCCTGGGTCATCTGTCTTATTGTTGCATCTATTGCCCTGGTGTTTAGAAGCCTCTGAGCTAACCTATCTTTTGTCGTAACTTTCTTCCGCAGCATGGATGCCAGAGTTTGTTTGTTTCTTCTCCCCACTGACCTCTCTCCAATAGTCTCCTCCATGTCTTCTCCAAAAGCTGCTGATATTGATGTTGAAGCCATTGCAGCGTCACGAAGAACAACTTCATTGTGTTCCCGAACTTTAGCAAGCTTTTCCCGCTTTAATGACTGTTTTGCAAGTTTTCTCTTCCTTGCTTCCTCTTTATCTCGCTCCCTAACATTATTCACAGCTTTTTTTGCCAACTGCTCTGCTAAACCAGAGCCTAAATCAGGATCTGTATTATCTGTTGAAGAATTCTGATTGATTGGGTTTCCTGCATCATCTCGAGATATAATGGGCCCATGAAATGGACAAATCTTCAAATCTCTTCTCTGACAAAGTCCACCTTTATTCAAAGGTGCACGGCACGGTTGGATTTCTCCCAACTTTTCCAGGTAAATAGTAGCCTGAAGATTCAATTCAGCAATTTTCTCAGCTGGAATCACAGCATCATAATCTACTCTTCCCCAGTGATTGTCAAGCTCCAAGCCTTTCTGATTTGCTAATGTATCCCTATTAGAGACTGAGCCCCAATTATCCAAGAAAGAACCCCAATTGAGAACTGGAGCTTCGGCCAAAAGGTCACTCCAGACAGAATTTTCAGGTCCCAGAATCTCTTTGCCCTTAGAACTCAAGTTACCGCGTTCTTTATCTTTGGCTTTCACCTTGCTTGAAGCTGGAAGTTTAGCAAGATTTTCGCTTCGATTATTGGATTTCTTGGAATTCCTATCCTCAACAGATCTACTTTTCTCATCTGCATTAGAACTTTCTACCTCCTTACGCTTCTCAGGTTCAGTAGTAGCTCCATTGTTGGTTGATCCAAAGTCACCTTCCTCCCAGAAATCTTCCTCCTCCTCTTCTTTATTTTTTGCAGTTTTGGGTAAAGCACAACCAGATTCTTCACAATCCTTCTTCACAGACATAAGACTGTTCCGTATATCAATCAACTCCTTTAGCATGGAATCTCGTGACCTGTTGTCAGCCACTTCAACCCTTATGAGAATAGAAATGCTTTCTTGTACTGAAACCAGATGCTTAGTCACTAAAAGCTTATACAGCTCTCTTAATGCATCGAAAACCACTTTGTTATCATTGTTCTCATGTACTTTTTCTCCTTCCTTCAATGAGTCAAGGCGGATCTGCCTCAATTCAGCAGAACGAAACTCTACAAAATCTTCATCATCCAATAGGATGGGAGGCACACATTCCTCTTTAGTACGAACAATATCTAAACATTGTCTAATCTCATCAACCGTAGCCCGTATTTCTTCCTTAACAGAACTAAAATTCGTCTTCAGTGTTTCAAACTTGTTCTGTAAAATCTCCCGAGTCCTTCTCTCCCTTTCCCTTCTCTCTCGTTCTATTCTGGCCTCGGTCTCCTGAAGATTAGGAAATTGAAACCTGAGAGTATTCTTAAGATAATCAAAACCTAATCTAAGCTGCCTGTAATGAATCCCAAAAGATGCATTCCACTTCTCCAAGAACTCAATTGCCTTAGAACGCAAAGTGGAAGCAATTGCTGAAGGAGCTGGGAGTGGCATATTTCTTCTAAACCCAACACTTAAGGCCAACAACTGATCTAACTTCTCAACCACAAGGGTTCTGAAAAGCTTAGACCGCATGAAAAGCTCATCGATTATAAGAAGCGTGAGATAACGAACCTGCAATCACAACTCTCATAAGCTAAAATTCTCTCAACACCAGTCTCTTTGGATTTTTGTTTTCATAATTTATAAAACTAAATGAATTATAATTAAAAGGAACAGATCCGAAATTTCAATTCAAAAATAAAAACTAGAAACTCTTGAAATCCGACTGCACAACATGCATAAAGGAAACTAAAATTGGATTAAAGCAAGGGGGAAACCCGGAAATGTAGCTGAAATCAAAATATGTTTTTTAGAAACTCATTGAAGAAGGATGGATAGAAGGACCTGGGAATGATCGCGCTTCATGAGGTCCATGAGGGTATGGGCCGCCAGTCGGAGTTCCTTATCGGATGAACGGACCACCGATTTGATTGCTTTGAGGAAGCGTGGATCAACCTCGGAAGCCGTCGAGTTTGTAGCTTTTTCTATCAAAGTCCCAACTTTTCCTCGCTCCTCCATCTCCATCGCCATTCCCCAATCGTATCAGTTCTCTAATTTTTCTCTCTTAATTTTTTTCTTCAAAATCCCAAATTTATAGCCTCTGTTAATTTTCAACAGTCAACTGGATAGAGGCGGTTTCTGAGCTTAAAACTTGATATACGTGGCATTTCATTAAGCAGACCTTCAAGATGGCTAAGGATGACAAATGACCGTGTCGGGTGCGCGGATACTCTCCATCTTTATATCTATCTAATATTTTTAAATTTACCACTCGTTTATTATTTTTGATAGATAAAAAATTTTAAATCCACACCTGTCTAAGCGGGTAAATTCTCAAATACATCCTCACACTCACTACCCAACTGGAGACGTATCCGACTAGACTCGCCTGACAACAACCTTAAGTTATACATAAGCAACAAACATAAAACAAACACATTCATTAAGAAGCATAATAAAATAAACTAAGGATTATCTGAGTTAAGTGTTAACATAGATTTTAAAGTACATAAATTACAAGTTATATCTTATACAATATTAAGATTTATAAATTAGTCTCTAAAATTATACATAAATTCATAATTGTCCAAAATTTAATGAGTATTTAGTGGGCGGACGGATATGGGGTGGGCAGATAGAGGGCGGGCGGATACGGGCCGAGTAAGGTCTCAAACTCATCACCCGCCCACTACCCGCGACGGGTGCCACTTTATAAATCCACACCCGCCCACTACCCACTAAAATTATACTCATCCCCGCCCCAATTGGAGTGGGCACGATACGAAATCCACAAAATTATACCCGTTTATCATCCTTATGACCCTTTCGGCATTCAAAATCTTAACCCAAATGGGTAAATGTTACCGCTAGCTCTCTAAGAATAGGTTCAATCTTGAGTAGGTCAATTTAAACAAAATTATATTAATTATTTTACCATATAAAGCTTGACTAGTTTAAGAATTACTATTATTATTTGTGGTTCAGGGTTCGAAAACCAAAATTGTCAGAAAACGTAAGCATTTAATGTCAAATGATTGATAGTTCTTTTAGAATAGATGTTTTATTATACTTACTCCAGATTTATTAGAATTTTGGTATCCTAATGCTTAATTATTGTATCCATCAAAATTGATTCATGTAATAAACTAATGTATTTTAAAGTTAAATTACGTTGGATATTATTACTTAACTTTTAACATTATATTGTTTATACCATTAAATTTAAAATTTGTTAATTATAGTACTGAACTGAAATTTTCATTTAATAAAATTTGAATAACACGTTAACCTGAACCTAGAATAAATTAATCTTAAATTCATATCATAAGTTTATAAAGATTTTGAAATTTTGTTACATTGAGATTTCCACGTTTATTTATGTTTTGGGGACCAACGTGATTGTAGGTTCTTTTATAGATATTACGATTTTGGATAATTATTGAATTTAGGTGTCGAAATTACCATTCGTCATAAAATTGAAATATACGTAAATAGACACTCTCAGTCTCAGACATTTATTATGAGAGTTCATATTACTTATATAACTGGTGTGTTTAAAATCCGACTTCATATTATAAATAAAAAAATATTTTTGAGAGAATTTAGATTTTGATCATCTCAAATTTTAACAAATTTAAATATTTTAAATGGTAAGTTGTGAATTATTTTTTAAAATAGATTACGTATTTAATATTTAGATTATCTATTTTGATTTATTTTAATATTTAATTTTTTTATTTTTAAAACTATATTATAATTTGACTTTTGTTTCATTGTAATACTTATGTTCAAAATTTAACATCAATTTTTAAAAAAATATTGAATGTTTACAGTGAAGTATTAAATGAAATAAAAACTACACATTAGATATAATTTTGAAAAAATTAAAAATTTAAACACTAAAACGAATCAAAAACTGATAGTTTAGGAACTAAATACGTATTCTATCGAAAAAATATTAAACTCAGTAATGAGTAAGTAAAACACAACTTAACTCGAAAAATCAAATTTTTAACTTAACTAAAGAAGAAAAAACTCAATCCCAATTGACTTCAAATTATAATTTGACTTTAAAAAATTAAGATCAAATCGAGTTATAAAATATAAATTTTTAATAATTAATGGTTTAATTTTTAAGTTTGAATAGAATCAATCGACTATATATCACACATGAAAAAAAAATGTGAAGAAGAAATACATATGTATTGTATATGATTATAAAAAATCATTTAGATTGGAATATAATTATATCATAATATTATAAATATTTATAATTAAATCTAAACAAAAGTTTAAAAATTCGACTTCACTAGAATTTTATATACCCGACTTGAAAAATTTTCAAACCAAGTTCGAATTGTAAAATAAGACTCGTCAAGTCGAATAATTTTAAAAAATTTACTATACTCGATCGATCGCTCATACCCGGTTGAAAGAGTACCACAATTGTGAGAGAGCATCAGGGCACAGAAGAGTTAAAGAGAGAAAAAAGTGGAAAGTGTAACCAAATGCTTACAAAACCCAAAACATCTTCACTGTCAAATTTCATACCCCCGAAACATGATTCTCTAGCTTATCATAGATTCTGTTTCAATTGGACAAATAAGTTTCCTTTTTTCTCAAAATGGCATAGCAGAGTATACCCATATTTAAAAGACTAGGGGTAAATAAAGAAAAAATGAAGGAAGGAAGGGGGAATCAGTTTCTAAAGCAACCAACAAGGCATAAGTTGGTTAAACTTAAAGTTTAACATTTTAAGTAATCCTGCAAATATACCTCACTATGGCATAATATATAATATAAACAATCACACACAATTTGCTGCTGCACTACCTTGTATGTCAAAAACCTTTGAAGGAGCTTCGAATCTCGTTCCCTTGCTATAATTTTTTAAATCCTATGGACTGTTTTAAATGCAACCGAGCGTGCTATCCATGCGATGAAAATGGCTTCAAGGAATTCGGTTCACCTGAAAATGCGGCTATCAACTGTTCCCTTGTTAGAGGTTCCGGTCCGTGAGACTTGATCACAAATGTATGGAACACGGTATCATCTGTTGCAACAAGTTTCGAGTCGACTATATTAATCTGTGCCTCTTTGAATGCTTGGATTACTCTTGATGCAGGATGTGAATCTAAAGGGCAGTTAACTCTTACAACAACTGCTCCATCAACAGCTTGTACATCGATATCAGGAGCACGGCTATGACTCTCTACGGTTATATTAGGATCCAACCCTGGTGAAAGTCTTGAAGTACTACCAAACTTCTCCCTCTCTGCTTCCATGGCCTGAAGTTTTGCTTGAAGCTCATTGATGTAAGCAATTGCGTCTCCTAACAATGAAGCTTTGTCCATCTTTGATATGTTGGGCACAACGGCTCGCAAGGCATAGAACCGTTGGTTCAGCTTCTCACGCCGCTGCCTCTCTGCTTCAACATGATTAAGAGCTTCTTCTCTTCCATTAGCAGGCTTCCTACCTCTTTTCCTGGGCTTCCTCTCATCAGCTGCACTCGGCTTCTCTTCCTTGCATGGTGCTTCGAGATCCGAGTGTTCAGATTCAGCACCCAATGGCTGAGTACTCATGTAAGGCCTTGACGTAGCCCCAGAGAAATCAATCTGCTTTTGAACTGGCTTTTGTGACTGATGATGGTTAAACCGAAACTCATCCCGAGCCTCATTGGCAAACTCTTGAAACTCTATTGGGCTCCCTTGTTTCACACCATGAACATGTGACCAATTATGACCATTTTGATTACTTGAAAATGAAAGCCTACCTCCATTAACATGTGCTCCCCATGTCGGTCTAACAGCAAGTTTCTCCCGATAACTGGATCGACCATTCGAAGTGTTGTTCAGATCCTGCCCAAAAATCTTGGGAATGCCTTGAAATCTCTCCACAATTGTCGAATTCAAAACAACAGTATTTTCATCGTTCTTCTCATGCACCATTGGCATTGCTACTCCCACTTGCAATCCCTCCACAATAGCTGAATTCAAAATAATGTTCTTCTCATGCACCAACGGCATTGCTACTTCCAGTTGCCTTTCCCGAAACAATGCCGACTTAGATGAGAATGAACTTACTATCGATTGCAACAACTCTAAGCTTTCAGGTACCAGTCTCACGGATCCCAATTCAACAACACCAACATCAGTAGGGACCAAAACAATGGTCTGAACTCCAGCAGACCTTGTCAAAAAGGACCGAACACAATAATCAGAACCCGACTTCAAAGCATCCATAATCCAAACATGTTTCCCAGACGCAAAACATTTACCCGGACCACCTTCTCCTGGTGGAAAAGAAAAGTACATGGATGCTAAAAAGAACATCTCAGTATCAGTAACCTTATCCAAACCAAGTGCGTAATTATCCTCGTCTGATCCACCAAAAACATCGTGCAATTTCTGCAAAACAGTTTTCCTCATCTTCTGCTGAGTCTCTTCTTCGAGCCGCAGATTAAGAATCCGAATAGCTTCATATTCTTCTCCTTGTTTAGGCTCTCTGCAACACCCATCTCCCCAGCCAAGGACCCAACCGCTCGAATCGGACCGCGAAATTTGCCAAAAATGGCATAGTTCCAGCTAAAGTTAGAGGCGTTGGGTCGGTCCACGAGATCTGAGAGCTTGTTTTGAAGATTCTCGTCACTACATACGGACATCAAAAGGTTCTCATTCGAAATCGAGCTTGACATCAAGTAGTCAAATGCTTTTGTTCCTAAAACAGAGGCAATAATTGCCTTCTCTTCATCCTTCCATGCTTCACCCCCCATTCCCACTTCAATTTCCATCCCCTAAACTACCTCAATAAAACTGAATAATCAATGAAGATGCAATTTTCAACAAATACCCAAATCAAATCTCACCCCTTAAAACAATTAAAAAATAAACAAATCTTTTCCTCAATGCATTTCTAACTAAACTATAACCACCAGGAGGCTTTCTTTACATGAACAATATAAAGCAACCATTTTTTTTCATTTCCAGATCTCACGGTCCTGTAAAAATAATCAAGAGAACCCAAAAAAAATTCAATCAAAGCGTAAAAAAAGAGAGGCGGTAATACACACCGGTTTAGAGGGAAAAGCAAGTATCGGTTCAGCAGAAGAGTGTCGAAAAGTCGCTGGGCAGTGTTCTTTGAGGAGTAAAAAGAAAACTTCCACAGAAAACAAAAGGATCAGTTAAGAGTTGAGGTGCAAGCAGAAGTAAAAAGGGGGTTCCGTTAAATTTCCCTCTTTGTAGCAAATCACGAGACAGAAAATTAAGGGAGGAATAGGGAGGGAAAGGGTAAGAGGGGAAGAGGGGAAGGATTTGTTGTATAATGTTCATTTTTGTAACTGCAAAAAGCGGACCATGGTTAAGCATTCCAACTCAGGGTTAAAACTCACCGTGCTTCAATTTGTTTGGATCTTTTTATTTTTTTTCTTAAACATAGTTTTATTTCTGTTTTAAATTAAATTCAGTGTGCATCAATTTTATCTTTAAATCCATTATTTTAATTGAAATTAATATTATAATGATGGATTGATATAGAAATTAATTAAATATTTAGTTAAATTGTATAATATATTTGATATTTTACTAATTAAATATATTATTAATTTTAATTAAAAGTTTGAAAGTTTATTTAATATTTGGATAGAAATATTGTAATTTTAAAAATATTAGAATAATTCTAAGTATTTATAAAAAAATTAAAAATAAATAAAAGTCATAAAATTACAAATTTAAAAAATAATAAATTATAAATTTAAAAAATACAATTTAAAAAATAATTTTATATTATGTATATTTGTTTATATGAATGTCTAATTAAAATTAGGGTTAAGGGTTATTTTTTCTCTGTAATAGACTAAAATTATCATTTTCATCCCTGTAGTATATTTGCATCAATATAGTCCTCAAAAACTATTTAATTACCTAATATTATCTCCTAAATCCTAAATTCTAGATCCTAAAAATTACAAATCTTTAACTCCTAACTCCTAACATATAAACCCTAACTTAAAATCCTAAACAATAATAAATATTTTAAACATAGATGTAAATTGTGTAATTTCAAAAATTAAACTAATACGGAAATATTATAAGGGTAAAAATAATAAATTAAATTTTCGGCAAATATAAAATAGAAGCGACTCTTAAGCCTTAAAATTACGATGTACTGAATATGACTTTTATACTGAAAGTTTAGCAAAAGATAAATCCCAAGGGAAGTGACCAGCAACTTTAAGGCTTGAAGATTAATTTTGTAATTAGGGCCATAATAAAACACCCCAGTGGTTTAAATTGAGTAGAATCTAAGGCAAAACCAATGGAAGTTATACCAAACCCTCCAAGGAAAAAAATAACATTATTTGGTTTAATAATAAAAATAATATATTTTTATTATACTAAACTCGTAAAGACGTGAAGCTCGTGAAGAACACGTGAGAGTTTCTTGAATCGAGGTGAGTGAGAAGAACGTGATGTGCATTTAGTTTTTTTTAATCACAAAAATAATATTTAAACGATTTTGGCGTGCACCGTTATTACATAATCCCACGACATCGGTGCTAACGTGTCCAGATATTGCTATTGGTATTAATTTTATAGCATATAATGGATGGAGATTGCCAAAAAAAATAAGATGTTCGGTGCTTAACTTTCCCATCATTGTTAGCATTCATTAATGAGGAGGATCATAACCGAAGCCATTGTTGTTTTTCCCGCAAAACATGGCATTCAACAGACCCCATCTCCAAAAATTAACGGTTTTTCATCGTCTTTGTCGAATCCAGAGAACATATAGTGTTCCTTTTTCTGTCAACAACCGAAGCAACTTGTGCATCCTGCTGGTGAACCCGTGGCTAAGGAGGGATGCATTATTTTATGCTAGAAAGAGACAGATTTAAACTTATAAAATTTTAGGGGTGAAAATATATAAAAAATATATAAAATAATTATAATTTTAAAATTTCAGATGACACTCTACCCACCCTCCTAGGTCCATCTGCTGCTATAGCTAACTTGAGTCCCATTCTACAGGAAGAAACTGAACAAAAGTTCAACCATCATACATAACCCCAACAAATACCAAATCCAACGTTTATTGCCTTCAATTCCAAATGTGCTTTGGGATTTTAGTTTACACCAAGCTTCTCATGTCAGACACAGAGGATAGGAAAGGGGGAAGTGGCAGATTAATCATCAACTCATATAAATTTAACACAGAGAAAAAAAAACACACTAACAAGACTAGAAAAACACTGAGCAAGACTCAGAAGACTAACCACAAGGGTAGAGCGGCGGCGTCCCAAAACGGCAGACAATCCTATCACAGACAGTTAGATTGAGTTTGTTTCCAATTCTTTTCACGTTTTTTATTTTTGGGTTTTAATGGAGTTTCTTATTTATCTTGCTTAGAAAAGTTATAGTCCCATAATTTTTTATTGAGGTGTGTAATAACCATTTTTTAAAAAATTAATTACATTTTAAAAATAATTATGACTTTAATTTAAATTTTTTGGATTTCTCATTTAATTTAAATAATTGTGGTAAAGGGGACAAAGAGGCGGCAGTGAAGAAATAGAAAATGACCAAAACTACTTCCTCCTTATCTCACAAATGGCGACGACAACCGAAAAACCGAGGGTATCGGACGAACGAAACCGTTGAACTAAGTCGAACGGCACTGGCAGTTAGACTCATGGCAGCATGGACGACGACGAATCAAAGCAAAATGGAAAGACAATGGTTGGGTGAGAAAAAATAAAAGAAATAAAACAGTTACGGGTTCAAGAAGGAAAAAAAAAAAAAGAGGGAAAGAGTGGTTGGTTGTTTAAAATTGGAAATGGGTAAATTAAGTTATCAGCCCCCAACTTTTAAAAACTTGTAAAAAGTTCTGAAAATTTATAAACCATTCAATTCAACCCCAAATTTTGGGGTGTGATAGTTATAATCACTAGATTACACATGAATTAACTTTTATAACATCCCGTCTTTAGAAAATGAAGATGCAAATTTTAAAATTTTTGTTCGTTAATTTAAAAGATCAAATCCATAAAGATGTGAGATTGCATCATTAAATTTTAAATTTTTTAATTTATCAACAGATTTTTTTTCGCACATCAAAATTAAATTTTATTAGTGTAAGCAATATTGACCAAAGGTTAAAAAAATGCAAAAGTTGGATTTAAATACACTTTAAAATCTAATTTTTGTTCTTAATGATATCGGATCTTAAATTATTTAGTTTATATCACTTTGGTTTTTCTTTCCTTCTTCTGTAGTTAACTAAAACATATCAACTAATGCTCCCAGACCTTACTGTTTCCACCAGCATTCCATTTCTTCAGACCTTAATCATTCGATAATGAACATCTATACACCTTTACAAATGTCGTACTCGAACCTATAACCTTAAGGAATAATAAAAATTTATTATGATATACAAGTGGGATCACTTTTAGATGTATTCGATTTGCAAATTTAGGCCACTGTCTTTGAAAAAAACTAGGTTTCAAGGCCAAAGGAAAAATTCGAGGAGAGTCATTTGTTCAATGCCGAAAATCGCACCACTGATGAACACTAGTACTGCGCTTATCACAGAGTCAAAACTTGGGCAATCTTGTGGAGACGTTAAAGAACCATCGGCTGCTTCAACCATGCTGATAAGGTTGGGATAAGTCTTGCCAACAGCCTTGCCAGTTCGACCATCTTTGGTTCTCCTGCGGTACTTGTAAACATTCAGAAATTTCTATTTGAATTTCTTGCACTTCGATGATAACCAAGCTCAGCTAATTTCCTGGTTTAAAATGGAAAGAAAAGAGTCTGTTTAAATTTTGTGTTATTAAACTTTGCGTGGCTCAAACTTTGTGACATTGGTTGGTTAGGCTTTCTTTATTTGTTTCTCCCTTTTAATTATACATTTATATAAATTAAATATACTTTTTTGTGTAATATCATACTCCTAGATTTGAATCCCAAGCCCTACCAAATGCATTTATTTTGTGAGATCACATAGAAAAATCAAATAATAGATTTGGTACGAATATCATGACTGGCTATGCCAGGCGGATGGCTCTCTTGCTAAAATATTAGGGTTTGAATCACATTGGGAGCAAATGGAAGTTTTGTTATTTTATTCGCATAAATAATGACACGTCATATCAAATTAATATCATCGATGAGTAACTAAAACATATCCGATGAGAGAAATATTCTATAAATAAAATAATGTACCTTTGGATTTCTTTCTAAATATTTATTTGATATTGTAACGAGAGAATCCAAGCACTGAAAAGTCATTTATGATACGTATTGTTTCTTTCCCATGTCGCTCTCAGGGCCTTCTCATTTACACAACTTTCAATATTGAAAGGCGTTGAAATCTGGAGCCAGTATCGTCGTCTCCGTCTATCACCCTGATGAACAGTGGACACAGATAGAAAGTGGTGGAGCCTTCGCATATAGATACAACATGCATGGCAGCACATCTCCCGGGCAATTCCCTTTATTTATTCTTTCAAAATTGTCGATAACCGCTCAATCAAAACGCCGACTCCGTTATCCCATCAATACCGAATTAACTAATTGTTTAGGGTTCAGTACGGTTCTTAATTTAAATGACATCTGAATATGGAAATGTACAAAGAAATCACTAGTCTCGTATTATTCCCAGCGACGTTATCCACAGTTACTATTTAATTATGCATGTGAGCAGCGTTTTCATGAAAACTGTGAGAAGAGAACAGAAAATGGAGTAAGTTGCAGCATATATAATGACCGTAGGTTTCTATATTCACCGCCCCAAACCACAGCAGCTCTTCAGCTTCATATCAACCATATATTCCATTTGAATTTATTGGTCAAATCGGATCTTCGGCTCTTTTGTTATAATCATATTTTGGACAGAAACTAATACCCTTTCCATGAGGGAAGACATTGGTGTTGTCAATTCCATTTTCTACGAATCAATGACTATCGCATCAACCCAACAATGCTTTCTTTATTTCATTTTTTTTAAAATGGGATCGAAGTTTTTGGGATATCTCTATAGCCACTACGATTAATTTAGTTGATCTATCGCTTAGAATTTTGTTGGAGATCAAATAACACGTTGTTGAGCATTATGGTTTTATGTTTTTTTCATCTTTGTTTGCTCTGTAAATCTTTGATGAAGGTTTGTAATTATGATTTTATATTCGCAGCTACTTTCTTACTACTGAATTATGATTGCATGTATTTATATCCATCTATGACTATTTTCTTAAATATGGTGAATGTCGTAAATAATCCTCATTCGTTGTATCAGTGGGGATGCAAGAGTGTTTTTCTTTCCATCTTTCAGATGTTGAACATGGTTTATAAATCCAACAAATGTTAAAAGTCAAAGAATTTTTTGGTGCATTAATGTACCGAATGGTGCAATGGTAAAATTCAAGATTTACAATATATTTTGGTTGAAAATTGACAAGGAAAAAATATCTAATTACTTCCTAAACTTTAGGCTATTTACAATATTAGTCCCTAAACTTTAACCTATTTACAATATTAGTCCCAAAGCTTTAACTATAAATACCCTAGTCATTTTGGCTTCAAAATCATCCCAAATCATTCTAGATTTCTCCCAATACTAGAGAAATTAGAGAGTTTTCTTTAGAGTTGTTTTATCCTTTTTATCAAGAGAGAATTGTCATTGTTTTCTCCTTGTTAGATCGAGAGAAGATGTAATTTCTATTTTCTCATAGTGAAATTCTTCTACCTTTACTCGTGGTTTTTACCCTATATTATTTAGGGGTTTTCACGTAAAATTTGTGTCTTCTTTATCTTCATTTTTTTTTTCTCAAATTATAAGTTACGATTTTGCCCTATTCGATAGCCGTATTGCGCAACAATTGGTATTAGAACCAGATTTAAGTGTGTAATATCTACTTATTGTCTTTGTGGTTGCCACCAAAAGGTGAATCCTCCAACATAAGAAAGTAAAAAGGTATTACCCATTCCTTGAATATTCCAGAGAACTATTCATGATAGTGAAATAGTTAGAGTTATTCGTAATAGAAGCTATGACAACAAAATTTGATATTAAAAAGTTCAATGGGAGAAACTTCTCATTGTGGAAATTGAAGATGAAAGTCATCATGAGGAAAGGCGGTTGTCTAGCGGCTATTAGTGAAAGGTTGGTAGATTTCACAAGTGATAGAAAATGGAACGAGATGGATGAGAATGCTATGGAAAACCTTTATCTAGTATTAGTAGATAAAGTATTGTCAAGCATTGAGGAGAAAAAGACAACCAAGGAGATATGAGATATATCACCAAACTGTACGAGGCCACATCGTTGCACAATAAAATTTTCCTTAAGAGGAAACTATATACTCTCCAGATGCAAGAATCTACTTCAGTGACGGATCACTTAAACACACTAATCACTTTATTTTCTTAACTTACATCCCTAAGTTGTACAACATGAGAAGAACGTGTTGAACTTCTACTTCAAAGTCTACATGATTCGTATGATCAACTCATCATCAACTTGACAAAAAGTAATGTCACCATTCTAGTCTTCGATGATGTTGCATCTGTTGTTCTACAAGAAGAAAATCGACGTAAGAGCAAGGAAGACAGACAAGCAAATCTGCAACAAGCAAAAACGTTGACAACAATGAGAGAGAGATCAACAGAATATGGCCAAAGCAATAATCACAAACATGGTAGATCAAAGTTGAGAAGCAAGAAGAATTTAAAGTGTTACATCCTGCCAAGCATACTCTTGATATAATAGCAAAAGAACTAAATGTAAAAATTGTTTCTGATGTTAATAAGATGTGTGTGGCTTGTCACATGGGTAGAAGTCATAAACTACCTTTAGTTGAATCTAATACTCAGTATGATGCACATTTTCAACTTATATTCACTTATCTTTGGGAACCTTCTCATATAACATCTAATGGTTTTTGGTATTACATTAGTTTTATGGATATATTTTCTCTATACACATGGCTTTATCTTCTTAAGGACAAGGTTCAAGCCCTTTCAGCTTTTCGAAATTTTCGTAAAATGGTAGAAACTCATTTTGGTGCCTCCATTAAGGTTGTGTAGAGTGATTGGGGTGGAGAATTCGAACCTTCTCATCAATGCTAGCTGAATCTGGGATCACTCACTGGTTGACGTGCTCACATACGTCTGAGCAAAACGGTGTAGTGGAACAAAAACATCGACATAAATTTGAGCTAGCCATGATTTTATTAGCTTAGGCATCTATTCCATTTAAACATTGGTCATATGCAGTTGTGATTGTTGTGCAGTTTATTAGTAGACTGCCAACTAAAGTACTTCAGGGTGTTTCACCTTATGAGAAGCTGTTTGGGAAGAAACCAAATTATAAAGAGATGAGGGTTCGACTGCTTATGTTTTCCACATTTAAGACCTTTCCAGCAACACAAGATGTCTTATATGTCTCAGCCATGTACATATCTAGGAGTCAACCCTAAACATAGAGGATTTCAATGTCTTATAGTGATGGACGTGTATATATATCGAGGCATGTGGTGTTCAATGAATTTGTTTTTCCACTTACAAGTAGTTATAGTCATAAAAAATCTAATAAGGCAACAGGGCAAAGATCACAAGGTATTAATAATGTGGTCAATCCTAGGAGGTTGCAAGGTGAAGTGTTGGAGCCTATAGAAGATGGCGTGTCCAATAGTGCAACTAACACAACTCCGTACCTGCAACAACATGTGGATTTAAGTACAAGCCCTGGTATGTATAATTCAACACCTGACATGACAAGTGATGCAAATCATAGTACAACTAATTATGTGAATTCGATTAACGCTCCCACCTCTACACTTGGAGTAGGCACAAATGAGGTTGAAATATGTGAAGAAATGGGTACTAGTGAAGAACCATGGGATAATTTTCATACACATGTCACTTAATAGAATAATCAACATATGATGACAAGAAGCAAATGCGAGATTTTTAAACCTAAATTCTTTACAAGGTGTTTTGAAGATAATGATCCAACATATGTGCATGAAGCCATGCAATCATCCCACTAAAATTCTACAGTATGTGATGAGTTTGATACCTTTAAAAGTATAAAACCTGGACGCTTGTCAAACTACCTGAAGAAAGGACATCAGTTGGGTGCAAGTGACTGCTTAAGTTAAAGCGTAATCCTGATGGCTCGGTGCACAGGTATAAAGCTCGTCTAGTTACTAAAGGTTACTCATAGATTCCTAGTTATGTCTTCATGGACACCTTCAGTCCTGTTGTGAAGTTTTCTTCATTTAATACGGTTTTAGCATTAGCTATGAACAACCAATGGAAATTAATGGAAATTAAGGCACTTGTATGCAAGTTGAAGAAGGCGTTGTATGGCACATGACAGGCCCCTCGTATATGACATACAAAGCTTAGAGATACACTTTTTTCAATTGGGCTTTAGTGTCACTCGAGCTTATTCCTCTATGTTTATGAAAGGCAAAGGTGATGAGTACATATACGTTCTTGTGTATGTAGACGATATAGTCAAAATCGGACACTTGTCTCTACAAATTAACGAGGTTGTCAGAATATTGAGTGAGAGGTTCTTGCTAAAAGATTTAGGGGAGCTAAGCTTCTTTCTTGGGATAGAGGTTAAACGAGGCAATGAATGTCTCTAGATGAGTCAAAGAAAATTCATGCTGGAGTTGTTGGACGATGATATTGTTGTGACAATACTCGATGGATGATGATGTGTTGGATGAACTTAATTGATTATTTTAGAAAGTTTGAGGACTTATTATTTTTAAAAAAAAAAAAATTTAAATTAGAAATATAAAATATAAACAATTATTAAGATATTCAATAGATTATATATAAAGTACTAAAAATTAAATTATTAAAATAATTTAATTTTAGGATTACATTGAGTGTAAAAAAAATTTAGGGACCATATTGAATTGTTTACAAAAGTTTGAGGATTTAAGATACCATTAAACATGTGTAAGTTAAGTTAAAAATCTAGAGATAATGTTTCCTTATTTTTTAAATTTTCAAAATAATTTTAATGAAAATAGTGAAAACATCTTTTTATATGTTTTCATATTTTCACTTATTTTTATTTTTCATAAATTATTTTTTAATTTTACAACCAAACATATTTTCTTCGACATTTTATATTTTTTATAAAAATGATGCAATCATCCCACAAATTTCTACAGTATGTGATGAGTTTGATACCTTTAAAAGTATAAAACCTAGACGCTTGTCAAACTACCTGAAGAAAGGACATCAATTGGGTGCAAGTGGCTGCTTAAGTTAAAGCGTAATCTTGATGACTCGGTGCACAGTTATAAAGCTCGTCTAGTTACTAAAGGTTACTCATAGATTCCTAGTTATGACTTCATGGACACCTTCAGTCCTGTTGTGAAGTTTTCTTCATTTAATACGTTTTAGCATTAGTTATGAACAACCAATGGAAATTAAGGCACATAGACATAAACAACGTCTTTTTTAACAACTTAAACGAAGATGTATATATGCAAAAGTCGTCAGGTTTCGAGCAGGTGGATGAGGATGGTGCTCAACTTGTATGCAAGTTGAAGAAGACGTTGTATGGCATACGACAGGCCCCTCGTATATGACATACAAAGCTTAGAGATACACTTCTTCAATTGGGCTTTAGTGTCACTCGAGCTTATTCCTCTATGTTTATGAAGAGCAAAGGTGATGAGTGCATATACATTCTTGTGTATGTAGACGATATAGTCAAAATCGGACACTCGTCTCTACAAATTAACGAGGTTGTCAGAATATTGAGTGAGAGGTTCTTGCTAAAAGATTTAGGGGAGCTAAGCTTCTTTCTTGGGATAGAGGTTAAACGAGGCAATGAATGTCTCTAGATGAGTCAAAGAAAATTCATGCTGGAGTTGTTGGACGATGATATTGTTGTGACAATACTCGATGGATGATGATGTGTTGGATGAACTTAATTGATTATTTTAGAAAGTTAGAGGACTTATTAATTTTTAAAAAATAAAAAAAAATATTTAAATTAGAAATATAAAATATAAACAATTATTAAGATATTCAATAGATTATATATAAAGTATTAAAAATTAAATTAGGAAAATAATTTAATATGAACCATACATGCCCCTAAATCTCACAAATCCTACGGTTCTTAAGGGGTCTGGCTGGAGGCTTTCATGAAGGGATTAGACAGTACAGCCTGTGTAGATTTGTTTATTATGTTTGATGACACCATCAGGCATCAACCATCATGCCCCTAAATCTAATTGTGGGTTTTGTTTCGATGCAATGTACTCATTTCATCAATCAACTTCTTAATCATCACATCAATAGAATCCGACGGTTGGAAAACAAGATCTCTGATACATTTGGGTAACACCCAAAGTGGAGAGAGAGAGTAGAGTGCATGTCATTTATGGAACTTAGAAAAACAGCTGGTAGGGTCGGTCGATTCTGCAGCTACGTTTTTGTCATATTTTAACGTGGGCTTTCCACTCCGTTTTACTCATCTTTAACCCCCCTCCTTTGCTCGCACCCTAAATTCACTTCATCACATGATCACTCTCATCTCTCGTTATCTTCTCTTGTCTCTGTCTTAGTCCCCCCCCCTGAACGCAGGCGACTCTCCTGGGGCGATATAGATTATAGAGATAAGAGAATCCGAGAAGACACACATACACAAAGCACTTTAAAAAGAGTTTCTTTTGAAACATAGTTTTAATCCTGATGTTCTAAAGGGGTTTCTCTTTGAGGGGAATGTTGTCTGGCTCGAGGATGTTTTTGTGAAACAAATTTTTCTTGCATTAGTTTGTTCTTATGGATCTTGTTGTTGTTGTAAGGGATTTGAGTTTGTGGCAGCGCCGTCGGACCAGGCTTCATTCCCCCCAATCACTACTCCTATTTCGAACATCCCAACAAAGGCTGTATTCTAATCATGTGAAAAAATGTTTGATGTTTAGCTCGAGCGATTATTTTGGGTATTTTTCTTTGCCTGTTATGGGAAATTTGGAGGTTTTAGATCATTGGGTGTTATGTTTTTTTTTCCAGAGCAATAAAGGGTATTATTTTATTTGCAGATTGGAGTAATGATAAGGGGTTTGACCAATTTTCTTTTCATCATATGGAAAAAAGGTTTCATCATTACTCTTTTTTTTCTGTGATGTTATGATATTGGTTTATTTTGTCAGGCCTAACGCTTCCTTTCTGGTTCATCATGATGGCTTCCAGTATCAGATCTGTCTCTTTCAGCTGTTGTTAGATCTACCTTTGAGCTATGGTATTTTTCTTCTTCTTTTTCATCTCTCTAGGGTTTCAAGTGGAGAGCTTTGTTAGATCTTCCTCAAAATGAATCCTTTTTGAACAATGCTTCGGCTGGGTACAGGACCAAAGGTAAATGGAAATGAAAGACTCTCCCTTGCTTTAACAGTTTGAAAATCCCATGAAATTAAAGATCTTTTACAACATTGACAACAGTTTGAAAATCCCATGGAAATGAAGGACTTTAGTTCTGTATATCTCAGTATATTTATTATATAGTAGTTTCTATATATACACAGCCAGCCAGCTAGCTATAGCTATAGCTAAAATAAATAATGGAGCTTTCATTGAACGCCCATGACATCTTAATCTAAAAACCCTAGAATCTTAATCCAGGTTCAGGGTTTGAATCGTCTTGCTGCTTCTTTTGGTGCATATTTTGGAATTAGGGAACAAAAAACGAGGTGTGAAGATCATTTTACATCAAATTTACATAATTTGGAATTTGCTTTACTCATGGGGACGAGGAACAGAACACATGAAGGAACAGTTGATTAGAAAGATTGACAGGCTTTAGATTATATGTCACGTTATTTATCCCACTTGTTTTGCTTCTCACTCCTTTCCTTTCTATATAATTTCATATTTTTATAAATAAATGATGATATATAATTAAAAAAAAACTACTAAAAACTTGTTTCCAAATTTTAGAAAAAAATTCTTTAAAGCAATTAATGTTTCTATATCTGGTTCTAATCACTGGATTTTAGATACGTCCTATTGGTCGCTTTTTTTCTATACTATTCTCTCCATATTATTCTAAACTTTGAGGTCGTGGGATCGAGTCTTACGGAGGGCATTTCATAATTCGAATGTCTCTTACGGAAGCTGCTCTCAACCTGGTGTTGGGGGTAGCCTACTATTTTACCTCCCCTTACCCCATACATATGGGAAAAAGGAACAGCCATTTTATTGTTCTAAAAACAGTGGGGAATGGATCCTTTTAACCTTTGCAAAAGCATTAAAAAAAACAATTGTATTAAAATATATTGCTTGATTGATTGAATTAAATACATGAGGGATAACATTATTTTGCTTGGTTTGTTGAAAATATATTAAGTATTCACTTTATGGAATCCAAATCCAAGAAAGAGGAAAAATAGTTGGTCCCTTAATCAACCACTCTACCGAGAGCACTCCTATAGATGATAACCTCATGATTCGTGATGTGGCCTCCTCCAACAGTTGTTGGAATTGGAACGCCCTTAATAACCTCCTCCCTAACTCAATCCTTCAACACTTTCACAACATCCTTGCACCTTCCCCTTCTTCTAGCCACGATCGCTGTACTTGGCCTCAGGATAAACATGGTAATTTTTCGGTTAAATCCGCCTATGCCCAACTCGTTTCTAGCTCTTGGGAACCAAAAGACACTAAGTGAAAAATCATTTGACAGTCCCATTTATAGCATATGTGATATTGATAATGAAACAACCACCCACGTCCTCAGTGATTGCCCCATGACGAAGGACTTTTGGCTTGCCATTAGCCAGATCCAGCCACTGCCTGACTTTTTCGACCTCCCTCTTGAGAACTGGTTAATTCGAAACCTTTAAACTAATTGTCTTTTATTTGGCACTGCTATTCCATGGAAATCTGTGTTTCCCTCTCTTCTTTGGAAGGTTTGGAAGAGGCGTA
Organism: Hibiscus syriacus; assembly: GCF_006381635.1. Lineage (NCBI taxonomy): Eukaryota > Viridiplantae > Streptophyta > Magnoliopsida > Malvales > Malvaceae > Hibiscus > Hibiscus syriacus. The sequence continues at coordinate 20,278 of NW_024062081.1, read as the reverse complement.
ACTCCGTCATTTTCTCTGGAGAAGGCATGTCTAATGCTGAGCTCTACTCCCTCAGCCTCTCATGGGCGCAACATTTTAACTCGACTCTTCCCTAAAAAAAGCGGTTCACTCCTCTCCTGAGATCATTCAATGGAAAGCCGCTAAAGAGAACTAGATGACTCTTAATACCGATGGTGCCCTCAACTGCTTGACAACCGTGGGAACTATTGGGGGACTCATCCGCTGCCATGAAGGTCGCTTCATCGCTGGTTTCAACAAACTTATTAGCCCTTCCACTGTCATTGAAACCGAGCTTTGGGCGATCCACGAAGGTCTCACTCTTGCATGGCATTATGGTTTCGAAAAGATCCAACACCAAACCGATAATGTCGAAGCTCACAAGCTCCTTACTTCCCCCAAACGCATCCTCTAACCACATTGCCCTTGTACGCGCCATTGATCGCCTCTGCTCGAAGTCTTGGATGGACGACCTCGCCCTGATTAAACGTGAAGCAAATTTTGCAGCTGACTTCCTCGCCAAACAGCATACCAACACTGACGTCTCTCTAAGAACCCTTCAGACAGCTCCTCCGCCTTCTCAGACTTCCTTTTGCGGGACACTCTTGGTCCTCCCCATGTAAGGGCTTGCCCCACCTAATGTAATGGCTTTGCCTCCTTACTATTAAAAAAATAGATATAAAATAAAAATAAACATATTTTTGTTGAACTTTTAAATTTCTTTATTAATAGAATACATGTATATTGACTGTATCGAATAATTTAATATAATTTATAAATAAAATAGTAATATGCTATATTTATGAAGAGGTAGGATCAATGTAAAATTAAAAGGTGTATACTTTTAAGATTGCATAAGTAAACATTGATAATTGGAATTAACATAGAAGATAAAGGGATTTATAAAAAAAATTAAAGAGATAATTATATTCTTTCACTTTTAGTTATTAGATGATCTTAAAATAATGCAAAAATAAATTTTAAAGACATATAAATAGATCATATTATATTTATAAACATAAAATATTTATATATACTAATATGAAATATAACTATGCTAAATCTTTAAATTATTAATTAATAATATTTTTAAAGTTATATTAAATATTTATAGTATAACATAATAAGAAATTTTAATATTTAATAATCTATTAACTACAAACAAATGATAGTTTATTTTAATGGGATAAGATTCACCTATGCAATATAAAAAATTTAAAATTGTACACTAATTTTAGATCATTGGATAAATAAAATTATCATTGAAATTATTCTTTTTTCTCCAATAATTTATTTTTTAATTTTCTAATCTTAGTTATTATCTCAATTCTTATTATTTAATTATTCTGGGATAAATATAAGTTAATATATGTTGAAAGATAATTTTTAAGTTTCAACCATTTGACATTGAACGCCCACACTTCTAGCATTCATGATACTCGAACCCAAAACCTTAATAAATAACAACAATTTTTTTATCACCGAGAACGTTTGATTCGTGCTCATTTAATTATTTTAAATCAATATAAAATTCAAAAATATTATCTTTATCATGTTTTAATATAATAATATTTAAAAATAGTTGTTGAACTAGATGAAAATCGGGTTCATACGGTTGTAACTCCTTCCTTGCCCATCTGCATTTCTATTTGCCTCTTCTATTCACTTCATGTTCTTCAAACAAAATCCAGAAACACCCAAAACCCAATTCTTCATTAATGTCAGTCACTTCTGACATTACATTCCTGGGTACAAATAATTTTTTTGAATAAACACTATAAAAAAAAGTAAGTTATTAATTAAAGAAAATTCGAATTTAAAGGAAGCAGGGTGAATATCGACAATTAAGCTCAGGTAGTTGACTGATTGTTAGTTATGATGTTAAGATGAATAGTTGGCAGTTAGGCATTTTATGAGTTAGTTGGGCTTGATGGTTAGAGTTTGTTATAATTTGGGTATAAAACGTTTGTATTTGGTCGGGCCATGAGATGGATCAACAACGATAATAACATGTAGTTTACATTGCATATTTCTCTAGTTACAGTTTCTGTTCATCGTCTTCCTCTGCTAATAACTGTTTTTCTGTTCACGGTCACTACAGTGTTCACCTCACCGGCGTAATAGTCTTGTTTCCAACATCGCTTTTGAAGTTCCTTTCCCCCTCCGGTTTAGATTCAACAAAACAACAATAAACGTGCCTTGCTAATCCATGCTCTTTCGTGAAAGAGATCATTACAAGAATTGCTTAATTGGCGGCTGTACATGTACTCGAAATGTTTTCATAGGCATGGCTTTGAGAACTTCAAAATGGAGTTTTTGATTCCCTTACACCGGAGCAGGTGATGCACTGATAAATATTAAGCATGGATTGAATTCACTATTTATACATTAATGATAAATATTAAAATTATACATCAACTTTAGTTATAGATAATATATTACATATAAATTTTAATATTATCTTTTCTATTGTCAATCTCAACCGTTTATTTTCATTCATCCGACGATCCTACCCAACACTTTTCTATTTGAATTCTTTATCAAAAATTCTCATTTCTTTTCTTCCAAAGAAAATTATCATTAAAAATTATGTTATCCAACAGCTAAACATAGTTATTTTTTTTCAGTTGGGTTGGTTAGATTGCACAACTATATTATGTTTTTATTAAAGACAATATGTGTCCAGCAGTAATGACAATGCATACTGGTGGAGATTTCAACTAATATCCTTAACTACTCAATCCATAATAATATTATTTTATTATTTTAGAATCATTTGGGTTGTTTTCACAGACAACTCAATGATGTTTTCTTTACTATGATGGAATCCATAATTGGCAATAGATAAACTCGAGCAAAACCTCAACGTCATGATAAATGTTAAAAATGCTTTCCTTCTTTTTACAAAAATATTATTTTTTAAAGAATGAATATATTCTTAATCAATATGGCACATGGTTAGACAATAAACCAGGAAAGGATAAATCTTAATTTAATCATTTTCAAAAGTTGAGAGGGACAGTTTCCCGTATTCTTGTGAGTCTCGCGTTGGACAGTTTATGTTAGAGTTTAATTTTTTTTATAATCATCGGTATTTAATATATTAATTGATTAATCTGAGTCAGTTACTGTAGAGATAAGTACGACTCTTCTAACTCAGTTTGCTTCATTCATAATCGTGAGGATTTGAACCTCTGACCTTACTTAAGGGGGTCTAGGGTTTAATTTTTTTTATAATCATCGGTATCTAATCTATTAATTGATTAATCTGAGTCAGTTACTGTAAAGATAAGTACGACCCTCCTAACTTAGTTTACTTCATTAATAATCGTGAGGATTTGAATCCCTGACCTTGCTTAAGAGGTCTAGTGTCTTGACGTCCCACTAAATTTTCTCTTAAAGTTTAATTATGTAAGAGAAAAAGATGAAAAAATGTTTTTATGAAATTTAAGAAAATAAAGAAGAATATATTCGATTAATGTTAAAATCAGGAAATGATTTGAAAAAATAATTTACCTTAAACCGGAAAATATTTTATAAATTATGTCAAATTTTGTAGTGCCTAACAAAAATTGACTATAATTGATGACAACTTTGAACTAATTAGAGCTCAATTTTTGACATTGAGAAATTGCCATAGACGACCAAAAAACTTAAGAAAATTGTTATTAGCTATCAGTAATTTCGGATTAAATTATAAAAAAATAAAAATTATTTATTAAAGTAAGAATTCAGGGATGAAAGTAAACATAACAAAAGTATGAGAAACCGAGTAAGAAATTATCCCTTTTTTTCCCCAAAATCAAGCCTCAATCAATTGTGTGATTGTTAGGATGGTTAGATATTCGAATATGATGGATTCCGATCCGATTTAATTCTATAGAATTGTTTTTTTTTAAACTGAGCTTAGGTTGGATTAGATTTTGTGAATGATAAATCTGAGTCTGATTAAAATTTGAGGTAAAAATATCTTCGACTCAATATAGTGGTATAAATATCTTTTACAATGAATTTTTATTAATATAAATTAAAATTTTATTAGATATTGTAAAAATTAACATAATTTGTTAAATATTTACTATTTTGAAATAAATCATTAAAAATTTTCTTTTTCACAAATATTTTTCTAACTCTATCTCGATTAAATTTAAAAAGGCTAGTATTTAAAAATGAATAGCTTGCCTTTTAGGGTGCGTTTGGTTCACGGAATGTAAGATTACCAGTGGAAATAAAAGATTATCAGGGAATAACATTACTAAGAATGTTATAATTTGTGTTTGGTTAGTTTAGCAGGAATGTAATAATATTGTTTTTGGTTAAAGAAGTAAAAGATTATTGGAATGTATATTTGACCAAATTGTCCTTATTATATATTTGTTTTTTAACAAGTTGGAAAATATTTATATGTTTTCTTTAAAAAATTTAAATTCATAAAATTTATATATATTTTTTACAAAATTGAAAATATAAAAAGGTTTAATGAAAGGGTAAAATTTTATTTTAACCCCTGAACTTCATATAAAATTTTAATTATAGATTTTTTTTTATAAATCTAAAATAGTTTAAGGATAAATTTGTAATTTAACATTCGTAAAATTTTTATTATTCAATGACAGAAAAATGATATTTTTGAAATAAAAAATTTTTTAAGGGCATTTTAGTCAAAAACACCGGTAATCCAATAATACCTAAGGAAATGGAGGTAATGACATTTCTAGTAATATATCCAAAAAAAATTCACTATTGGTAATGTAAGATTACCGGGAATGATATTCCCGACAAACCAAACGGGAAAATATGAATTTCATTTCCATGTGAATCTCACATTTTTCCAATCAAACTCACCATTAGGGGTTGCGCCATAAACCTAAAGAAATGGACAGCAAATTGATGGGTTAAAAAATATTATTTTAATCAACTTTTTACTCCACTTGCAATTTGAAAATGCCTAATTGGACTATTTATTTTCCTGAAATGAAAGTGATATTTAATTGATATAGTTGACGTCTCTTTAATATTAATAGCATATGCTTTAATCCATTACCTAATTAGTTCATAATTAAATGTTTTTTGTTTCACTCAGTAAAATATCAATTTACTAGAGAATCAACTGTTGCTTGTCAACCTTACTGATCATAATTGTTTTACTTAATGAACTATTTCCCCTTAAAGCATATTTATTTTATTTAATTGTCTCTTAAATTTTTAAAATTTTCAATATTTAATGTTTGATTTCATTATTAAATTATCTTTGTCACGCTCCAAAATACTGTTTAATTTTTTTAATATTAATTTTGAGGACTAAAGTGAAATTTAAATAAATTTGGAGACCAAAGTGAAGTTTTCATTAAATTGTTTATTAAAAAACAAATATTTCTTTATTAGCATAGTTATTAGGTTTACTCTTCCTTGAAGGTCTCAAGTTCGATCATCTTAAAATCAATGTATTATATTAATTTATCAAAAAATAACATGTAGAGTCAATAAACAATTGATCTAGCGGGATGAGACACTAGATAAGTTAAGCAAATTGAGTTAAGAGGGTCGAACTCGCTTATGTAGTACCCGGTCCAGATTAGTCTTTGAATAACTAACTGAGGACAATGATTGTAATGCAAGTTCCTAAAGAAGACTAGATACAACTAAAAATATAATATCTACTATAATTGATTTCATAATAAAATTTTTAATTAATCAATTTAAATTTAATTATGTAGTTGTGATAAAATATTTATCACCAATAAAGATAATATTAGTGACTGAATTTTCATCATTGCTATTAATCTTTCTATATCAAAAAACATAGTCACAAAAAATATAATTAATGTAGTAGTGACGACAATTGACGACTCAAAAATTTTACCATTATAATATTTAATGACTAAATTTGATACTTTTGTTAACTATTCTTAATGTCACTAAAAATACAATTTTTATAATATATATATATGTTATTTTAAATATATTTATAACATACTAGCAGAGAGAGGTTAGGGAATGATCTATATAAGATTCTTTCTCCTTCTGTAGCAAATGGTACGAAACACACGTCTCCTTCTCATGATGTCGGTACTGCATGGTTTCGATCAAAGTTTATCGACCACATAAGCGTCTTGTGGCATATATTTAAATAGTGGTTTGCTATCAGAACAGTTGTTATTATATAACAATAATAGTATAGTTAGAAACTCTTATTGCATGATCATAAATGTAATGATCGTAATAATATTTATTATGTCCATAATTATGATAAATGTAACGTAACCAAAAATATGATTGTAACCGTAATTTAAATAAAAGGTCAACTTCATGTGATGAAGCATATCAAGATACTTTCCTAAGTCGAACATCTTCATCGTCACTGTTGTATTTGTCTAGAAATAACGCATCAGAGCTATATTTATTGGCATGGCAGGATTCATGGTAGCATTATTAAGCTACTGTAATATAACACAACAAATGAGTTTATCTTAAAATTCAACCGAACTTAAAATGAAAATAACTTTAAATATTTTAAATACTTTAATATACTTTAATTACTTTGACTAATAAATATTTTAAATACTTAAAATGAAAACAGTATACTTTAAATACATGTTTATCATATAAGCCTTAAAAGAAAAATAAATTTTAAAAAGCTTGTTATTTTAATTTAAATTTAAACCTCACCGGGCATAAATATTACTATATAATATAGTGGTGGATCACGAGAAACATGTGAAGTTGTCTTTCAAAAAATAAATAAAGTATTACCACTTTGGGAAAACTCCAATTATTCACCGTCCATGATATATATTCTAAGCATAAACTAATTGCACTAACAACGTCAACTTTACCCAAATTAATCTGAAAACGAACATTACTATCAATCGCACGTTTTTAAACATTTGATCCTATTGGATTTATACACAATTAACGTGATGCATTTGAATACAATAACTCATATATTGCTATTAATTGTATGCTTTTAAACATTTGGGATTTGAATTTGTTGAGTAGTTTCAATACTAAAAGAAAAATATTATGCTCTCTTATTAGGTTCGAGTAATTGTGTTTATCAAATATGTGTGTCTTGTCAGTGGCAGATGCACTAAGCCCCCATAGGGGCCAAGTACATCTCATTATTTTGGAAAAGTGGTTAAATTTAACTTAATGTGTTGAGGAAAAAGGGAAAAATTACAATTTTTGCATAACCATTATTTTCAAAGCCCTAGAATAAATTCTTCTAACGTTAAAGTGCTAGGATCCAATTATATAGTGTAAAACTTTTTTAAAGGACTATGATCCAATTACATAGTGTAAAACTAAAAAAAATCACTTTTTTAAGATCGATGAATGAGATTAACAATAGAAAAATAAGAATATATTGACTAGAAAAAGTAAAGAGTTAATCTATGCTTTTGATTTTCTCTTATCCAACGATCCTAAAAAGGTATAAAACTTTTCGCTAGGTGTAAGTGATCCTAACCAATGTTAAAACATATTTTATTCACTTTATAGTAATAAGATGATGATAATTTATTAAAGAAAAATATTTTACTATTATAAGTATTGAATTAAATAATAAAATTTAAAATTAAATATATATCAATTTAAGATAATAAAATATTTTAGGAATTAAATTTAAAAATCTGAAAAAATTGACAAGTCATTTATTTACTTGAAGTCGGATGATTTTTAACGGGTTTGAGGTGACATTTGTAAATGTTAAAGGGCATTATAGATAAAAATAAAAAATACCAAGATGAGAAAACAAGTAAACGTAAGGGGATAAAAAGGTATTAGACCATTTTATAAAAATATATTAAATAGAAAATATATTAAAAAACTCCAATCGAGGAGATCCTCATATCGCTTATATTATACAATCAATTCATTTCAATTATAAAAAATCTTAGAAAAAGGAAAAAAAAAGAAAGATATAATGAGGGGTAATGATATAGGCAAAAATTGCTCTAAATTTTCTGACTACATCTGAAAAAGCACATTTCCAAATATATCGGGGACCATGGCAATTCGTTAAAATATTTTAGTCCTCCTTTCGTTCAATTCAGGCGAAACCAAAATACCAATAATTGCAAGGACGACATAATGGACACTTCACAAGAAAATTATCGTCGTTGACAGTTGAACACCTAAATAGATAACGTTGTAATATTAGGTATCTGATGAGTAAAAAAATATTTTAACACTTATTTATGAAAACATGTATAGTTTGAGCACGTATTTTATATTTTAGTCGTTTAAATTATATAAGATAAAGTTGTGATTATGTGATAACGTCTTTTGAAAGACTTTTTCTCAAAGAAGCATTTTTATTCACGTAACAGACTCAGGAAGATGTTAGAGTTCAAAGAAATAAACTTTTCGATCTGTCATGTAAACAGAAACGCTTCTTTAGAGAAAAGTCTTTCAAAGGACGCTATCATATAAATGCTCATTTGTTTTATATGCTCATTTGAGCTCATAAATAAAAATAATGAAAATATATTTGATATCTAATTTTTTAAAAATAGAAATGAACAAATAGTTATTAAATAATTAAATTAAATTATAATCCTTAAAATTATTATATAAATTTAACATATGAGTTATGCAAATATAAAACAATAAAGTTGATAAGAAATTTCATAACATAAAAATTATTTTGATTTATAATAAGAATATAATGTTAATGCTTATGGACATCAATTAAATTTAAAAATAAGAAAAATATTATTGTAAGTAAGAGCACACAAAAGTGACATCAAAATATAAATACGTTCAGTGATAATTGAGGCCTTTAAACTTTTTAGTAAAAAAATAGTGTAGTCACCATACGTTTTTACATTTAATGTGACCCTTAAACTGAATAAAATCAATCTAACTCTTTAATCGACAGAAGTTGATCATCACGATGCTTACATGACAATTTATAAAATTTACATAACAATCTACAATATTTTAATGTAATAGTTCAATGATATTGTTATAATAGTACACGATGGATGATTATATGATAGATGAGTTTAATTATTTTTTTCTTTGTTAAGTTTGAGGGTATCATTGATTTTTTTTAAAAAAAAACTTGAGGACTTATATATATATATTTTTTAAAAATTAAGAAACTATTTAATTTTAAAATATAAACAATTATTAAGATATTAATACATTAAATATAAAAATACCACAAAAATAAAGTATTAAAAAATTAATTTAAAGACTACATTAAGTGTAAAAATATTCAGGGATCATTTTGATTTTTTTTTTTTTAAATTTGAAGATTTTAGATACCATTAATTTAAAAATATTAGGAGGATTCAAACTCGTGTAAATTAAGTTAAAAAATCTAGATCTCATATTCTCTTATTTTCTAATTTTTCAAAATAATTTTAATGAAAACGCATTTTTTATGTTTTGATATATTTACTTATTTTTATTTTCAATAATTATTTTCTAATTTCACAACCAACGTTTTCTTTAATGTTTTTTTTATTTTATAGGAAAATAAAATAAAAATAAAGTATATTTTCTAAAATCAAAAATTATCTTTAAAATCTTTTAGATATTTTAATAATTTATTCCACAAATTATAATATAAATGATTAAAATTTAATAAAGTAATATAAATAATTAAAATATAATGTTTTTAAAATGGATGATTAATAATTAACAAAAACAATCACATTTAATTCTAATAAGATAGATTGCACTTTAAAATGTGATTGGATTGACCTAACATCAAATCGATTAAAGGTGTGAAGTAATACATCATTTAAGAAATTAGAAAATAATTAAGTCTGTAAATGGAAAGAGAAGAACGCCCAACAACATTAGTAATACTGGGCCTACGCATGTCAATCACAGAGTAGGTGGTCCCACAGTGTGACTCGCCCCTATGCCTACTCGCTAATAGCCTTGCATGAACCACAGGTCACCTAACACCAAACTCAACGGTTTCTTTGTATACATCAATCTCATCAACTGTTGTTTATTTCTCTGTTTTTAACCTTTTATCGGCTTCCCACGTCGCTTCTCTATATATACACTCAATACACCGTTTCCTACCTGTAGGAAAACATTGTAGTACTGATCATTAAAAAGCCAAAGACAAAAACCTCGACCAGTTCACACGTGATCTTTCTTTTTACTGTCTGTCGGCCATGGAAGAAGTAATAATCTCACCATCCTCATCTCCTTCATTAGTTTCCTTTTCACATGAAACTCCTCCTCTGACTCTCCAGCAGAGGCTTCAACATGTAATTGAAAGGCAGCTGGATTGGTGGGCGTACGCTATATTTTGGCAAACGTCGAACGATGACCAGGGTCGGTTGTTTTTGGCTTGGGGAGACGGTCATTTTCAAGGCACCAAAGATACGTCCCCGAAATTACGTGCCAACAAAAGTTCAGACATTCAGGGGTTGCACGATGAACGAAGGAAGGTGATGGAAGGAATCCAAGCCCTCGTCGGAGACAACCACGACTTCGATATGTCGATGATCGACGGGACGGATATCAGCGATGCTGAATGGTTCTACATGTTGTCTTTGACCCGGAGTTTCTCTGCCGGCGAAGGGATCCCGGGAAAGTCTCTTACGACCGGCTCTTTGGTGTGGTTAACCGGTGCCCGCGAGTTGCAGTTTTATAATTGCGAAAGGGCTAAAGAAGCACAGTTGAATGGCATTGAAACGATGGTCTGTATACCGACTTCTTGTGGCGTTCTTGAACTTGGCTCCTCGGAAATTATCAGGGAAAACTGGGGATTAGTCCAACAAGTGAAGTTCTTATTCGGGTCGGATCTCAACGGCATGCTACCAAAACAATCAACTCCAAACCCAGGGCGAAATCAAATCCAGTTCCTTGATAGAAGCATCTCATTTTCTGACATCGGCCTAATCGCCGGTGTTCAAGAAGACAACAACAACGAAGCCGCGAAAGATTCTACAAGACCCGAGGAATCGTCTTTTGTTAACTTAGAGCATTCGGATTCCGATTGTCCATTGCTTGCCGGAAACAACACGAAGACGGAGAATAGAACCCCAAAGAAACGTGGAAGAAAACCCGGTTCGGGACGAGAGCCGTTGTTGAACCACGTGGAAGCCGAAAGGCAACGCCGGGAGAAGCTGAACCACAGATTCTACGCACTCCGAGCTGTAGTCCCCAACGTGTCCCGCATGGACAAAGCGTCCCTCTTGTCCGACGCCGTCTCGTACATCAACGAGCTCAAGTCCAAAATCGAAGACCTCGAATCGGAGCTTCGTAGAGAGTGTGAGAGAGTGAAGGTAGAATCGGTGGAGCAGATAACGACAGCCAAAACTAGCAATTCATCATCAGCGACCGATGGGTCTAGTGGGGTGGAACTAGATATCAAGATCATAGGAAATGATGCAATGATTAGGGTCCAATCGAAGAACGTGAACTATCCGTGTGCAAGGTTAATGGATGCGCTTCGTGATTTGGAGGTTCAGGTCCATCATGCAAGCGTGTCGTGCGTTAAAGACAACGTGCTTCAGGATATTGTCGTCAAGGTTCCTCATATATTCAAAACTAGTGAACAAGGCATCAAATCTGCTCTTCTCAGGAGGCTAGACCAGTAACCTTTTCTTCTTCATTTTGTATTTTACTTCCTCGAATTTACCCTCGCGCTTTAATTCTGCTTCTCATGTAATTAATTAGGAAGATAAATTCAAGCAGCTATATACTATAGTATTTTTTTGTGGTCCCTTTATTCAAATATCACCACACTAATAAAAGCCCTTTTTACATGAAGTGTCTTTGAAAGCATTTTCTTTGTAAGGAACATCTCCGGTCTACGTGACTGTTAGTACAGACATAAGACGAACCAAAATGAAATAAATATATATAAATTTTGTCAAAAAAATAATAAATATGTGTGATACATATCAAAGATATATATTTACACTTACACAAGCACGACTCAAACTATAAATTATTTTATCTTCAATTAATTATTGTGTGTTTAAAAGGATATATTTAAATATTTAAAAATATTGTGTATAAATTATTATGTGAAATTTGAGAATATTCTAAACTCTATCGCTTTTTATTTGCCTTTCCACTTTAACTCTACGTGTATTGTAAAATAATCAAGAAGAGAAACTGAAGCAGCTATATTATATAAATATATATATATTTTTATAAAATGTGTACATTATATCTAAAGAAAGTACAAATCAATAGTATCCGATAAAACAAGATACTCAACCCCAATATCTCAATCTGTACAAAGCTGGGCACTCAGCCACTCACTATACCTGCCATAAACTCAGGATTGAATTAACTCCCTAATGAAACTCACAATTATATCCCCTGTTTTCACGGTATGGGCTAACTCCACTTGAAAAGGAAAATCACTGCTCATATTGATCATGAAGATAGCATTTAACGCCACCATTTACATGATATGGGAAGAGAGAAACAAAAGGGTGTTCCAAAATAGAGTTTGGTCTGCAGAAGAAATTATCAAAGCCATTAAGGACACTGTCAGCATGCTTCTAAGGGGTAAAAATATCAATAGAATAGATCCTGTTAATATTACTTTATGCAATTAATGGGTATAGAAGAACATTGATTCTTTTGTAAGTATTTTGTATTGTATTGGAACCCTGATTGTATTTTTGTAGCAGCCTTTGCTCTTTGGATATAAAATCTGATTTATCCAAAAAAAAATATATATATCCCCGATAAAAAACACATTCCTAAAACATCTATTATTTCGTTCCCTCCCAACATAGTAAATAAAAACATTCCAAGCCAATGTAAAAATAGTGGCACCAAAGGACTTACCCCGAGCGTGAGCACATGCCCCAGTGAACTCACCTTCACAATCTAGAACCTAACGAAGAATACACTAGCATCCAAAACGATCTTCCAAACTCAATCGAGAAAGGACACCCAAAGAAAATATGGGATCGAGTCTCCTCCACAGCATTACACAACACACAAATTCTGTCAACACTCAACCCCATACGAATAAGCCTTTCCCGAGCTGACAGACGATCGAGCAAGGCCATCCAACAGATAAGAGAGTGCCTAGGTGCATACAACTCAAACCAAATCAGGCGCTTCCACAAAACCCTCACCTTCCTAGCGCGGATCTCACCCACACATTCCTAGTTCGGCAAGCATCAACTCTCCCCAAACCCCCAAAGACAACAGCCGCCTCATCTTTATAGAATAAGACCTTCCTTAGAATCCAGCTCGTCATGGCGCTCGGCTGGAAACTCCACACATCAGCCCCCTTAATTACATAAGCACGAACCCACGCGACCCAAAGAACCGTCATTCGCAAGTAGCTTTTTGAGCAGCTGAAATAAGCAAGCCTTATTCCAACATTCCAAATCCTTCAAGCCCAACCCCCTCGGATTTGAGGGAACAAATCTGACTCCAACCCACTCTAGCAATCGAGGCCACCACATCCAGCCCTTTCCAAAAGAACCGCATGCAGAGCAGATTCACCCGACGAATTACCGTTTTGGGAAGGAACAACTGCCTGCACTAAAAGTTTGTAATACTAAACAGGACCGAACGAATCAGCTGAAGTCTTCTAACACAGCTAAGTCTCTTGCATGTCCAATGATCAAGTCTTTCCTTTACGCTTTCAATCAAACTCCAACAATCATTCTCTGAGAGCTTTCTAGTCACAAGAGGAACCCCAAGGTATCAACCCGGTAACCTCCCAATCCTAAAACTCGTAGCTATCTCAATACTAGCCAAGGCTTCAGCAGAGATCCCCGAGGCAAAAACCCCACACTTCGTGTCATTAAGCCATAAACCTGACCAATCATAAAATCAATCCAAAACATAGCGGATATCCAAGATAGAATCCAACGAACACTTAGAAAAAAACGAGGTCATCTGCGAGACACATATGAGTTAACGCAACTTTCTTGCACTTCAGATGGAACCGAAAGACCCCATTATTCGCATCCAAATCAAGCAACTTGGAGATGACATTCAAAGACAAAACAAAGAGATACAAGGACACCGAAACCCCCTGCCGTACCCCCTGGCACCGTAGAAAACCCCACCAAAGTTCCATTGAAAGACACCGAGAAGTGAGGCAACGTAAGACAAATCTGAATCCACGCATAAAATTTCTTAAGCAGCCCTATCGCACCCAAAATAGCCAGCACAAATCCCTAATCAAGGCTATCGAAATCCCTAATCCTAGCATAACCCCGGACCAACTCTTGGGCTAACAGCGTGTTATCCACTATATTCATTCCCTTAACAAACGCCGATTGATTCGGAACTATCATACTAGGAAAGAACACAGCCAACTGATTCACTAAAATACGAGTGATAGTGCGATACACTACGTTTCAACAAGAAATAGGTCTAAACTCCCTCATACTGCTAGCATATTAACAGATTTCGGGACCAAGACTATCACCGTGGCATTGGAAGTAGGGAGAAGTGATGAAGCCACAAAGAAATGTCGAACAACCGAGATAAAATCGACCTTAATAAGTTCCCAAGCAGACTTGAAAAAACAAGGGGAGTAACCATCCGACCCTGGCGCCTTTTCATCACCCTGCTGAAAGGTAGCCTCCCTAATTTCCTCATCCGTGACATCCCTAGTAAGCAACAAAGTCGCATCATCCGGAAGGGAATAATCCACGACCTCACGAAGCAAGTTCACATCGCACCCCATAACATTCTGATCAGATTTACCTAACAAATTCTCTTAAAAGCCCACAGCTTCCGAATACATCTCATCAAACGACTCAAGACACCTTCCTTCATCATCAAAGAGCACACGAATAGTATCTCGTTTCTTCTCCAACACCACCAAGAATGAAAGAAATGAGTCCCCAAGTTACCCTCACGCAGCCAACGAACATCAGCCTTCTGCCAATAAAATAAATTTTCAGCCCTCTCCAAATCCACTAGCTCACCACGCAAGGCCACCTCCCGATCAAAAGTCACCTCACTACCATTCCCGGAGAGATTAAGGAGCTGCTACTGCTCAAGCTCACCCCTCTTTAAGGCCACACGTTTAGAGATATCACTATAATGTTGTTGATTTAACCCATTTAGTACCTTCTTTAGCATTTTCAATTTCTTAAACAAAGCCAGCATAGGGTCACCCTCAACCAGCTCACACCACGACCCTCGGACCAGTCCCAAGAACTCCGGGTGAGTAGACCAGAAATTAAAGAACTTGAAAGCTTTTGGTTTATTAGCTTGAACCAATTTCTCCAACTAAATGATTGTCGGGCAGTGGTCAGAAACCTCCGGAGCTTGAAATTCCACGAAAGAAGAAGGAAGAACATTAAACCCCAAAGGGTTAATAAGAACACGATCCAACTTCTTTGCAGTAAAACCAACCTCCTGATGGTTAGACCACGAGAACAAGGGGTCGCAAAACGGATGATCAGTCAACTCAATATATATATATATATATTCATAGAACTCTTATTTTGTATTTGATTTATAAACCCAAAAACTAAGATTTATTTTGAGAACCATTGTAAACGGAGCTATAATTTTTAAATATGTTTTGACTGTTTTTTATAAACTCTGTAGTTTGAATTTATTATGACTTCTTTGTACGATGGAAAATAATATTTTTCCAAATAATGATCATTTCGATGACCTAAAGTGACATATTGAACTCGATCCAGGTTTAAAGTATTACATTATTTATGAAAGTCACATTGTTAAAGTAATGGGATATAAATAATATTTATTAAAAATAAAGATAAATAATAATTAAGATATTATCATGTTTTTATTCGAATAATAATAATAATAATTTAAAAAATAAAACTGATGAATAAAATCGAACTGATTTTATTTGATTTAATTAATTTGATTTTAATTGTTTCATCGATTTAATCTATTTAATTTTCTTATTCTTATATAAAAACGAAACCGACCCCAATACATCCATATCGCTCACTGAATTTTTGTTAAACATTTGAATCAGGTACCAAACATTATGCATATAGAAGAATACAACTAATGTTTTCTATATACATATTTTCTATAACTTTTTAGAAGACTCGTGTTTTACATTTTAATGTTATCTTGTAAGTTTCATATTATATGTTTAGGAGTAAATTAGTTTATAATAATTTTTTACATTTAATTTTAAAGTAAATTTCTAGAGTGAAAGTAAGATGGAATGTAAAAAATGTTATATGATATTTTGATAATATCATTGAATTCCGGTTTGGCCTTTTTTTTTAGATCTTTTTAAAATATGGAAGTGATTTTTTTTAATATGAAAAGATTTATAAGAAAGAATAGCCATTCTTCCAAGCCATAGCCAGGAGCTCTGTACTCTATATGTAAACTTTTTAACTCAATATTAGCGACCCTTTTTGCATGAATACATAGTCGATGCATCAGAGGTCACCCTTCATAAACTGCATTTTATATGACAAAGGTTTCAACCGACAATGACTAAATGAGTTTTTTTAATCTCTAAAACACTTTTTAAATCCCTATATGTACTCCTAATATAGCGTAGTCAGTGAGAAAAAAATGAAATTACAGAAGGAAATGCCGACTGCCGAGGACCTGCATGTTCTCAACAGCAGACACGAGGCACTGCCTTAAACCATTTTGACCGACCTCTTTTCTCTCTTTTTGGACAAATTTTCAGCCCCATATCTTATAAATATTTACCTAAAATCACTGCATCATTCCTCATTTATCTTCCATTGATAATCAGCAACTTTTTTTCTGTGTCTACACTCTTTATCCCAGAACCAAAGGTACTTGTCTTCACTCTCTGCTTTGTTTAGGATCATAAGTGAAACTCTTTTCATTTGGTTGAATGTTGATGCAGGATGAGTGACGAAAAAACTGAAGTTCCTCGCGGACCGCCGCGTCTAAACGAGAGGATCCTTTCGTCTATGTCAAAGAGATCAGTTGCTGCGCATCCTTGGCATGATCTCGGGAGTGGTATCTATCCAATGGCTGAATAATCAGATTCCAAGTATCATATCATTCTCCGAGTGAATCATAATACAGGGAACTGACATGTTTTAAAAATATTGTCTGCTGCAGGATCTGAAGCTCCAACCATTGTCAATTGTGTAAGCCTCAACTTGTTCAATCATTTCTATTGTTCAAGCCTCGACCTTTTTTGATCAACTGTGCAGGTTGTTGAGATATCAAAAGGTAGTAAGGTCAAATATGAACTTGACAAAAAGACCGGAATGATTATGGTATGAAAAAAAATGGGCATCTTTTAAAGATAAAGTTCCTTGAGCTACTATAGAATATATAGATCAGAGAATACCTCATTGGCCATGGCTTTCCCGTCCTAATGTGTTTCTTACTGTTTAAATGAATCTCACAGGTTGATCGGATTTTGTATTCCTCGGTAGTCTATCCTCACAACTATGGTTTCATCCCTCGCACGCTATGCGAAGACAATGATCCCATGGACTGTTTGGTGATCATGCAGGTGAAAATATAAAATTTAGTCCTGCAACTTAACATTGATCTACAAGTACTGAGGTTATGACGATTTGTTTGGATAGGAGCCAGTTCTTCCAGGATGTTATCTGCGAGCCAGAGCTCTTGGACTTATGCCCATGATCGACAAGGGGGAGAAAGATGATAAGATCATTGCAGTTTGTGTTGATGATCCAGAGTACAAACATTTCACTGATATCAAACAACTTCCCCCTCACCGCCTTACTGAGATCCGCCGTTTCTTCGAAGACTGTATGCTTTTCAATCTCACATTATGAACTCATTGCATCACATCATTAACTTTTGCTTCATAGTGTGAGGGAATACTGATTTCTTAACATTGCACAGACAAGAAAAATGAGAACAAGGAGGTTGCAGTCAACGATATTTTACCTGCAAACACTGCTATTGAAGCCATCCAGCATTCAATGTATGCCTAAAGCTGATGGACATTTCTCTTTTGTTTAACTTAATCTGTGGTCTATAGGTATTAGTCAGTGTTGCTCTTTCGGTTCTATATCTGACGAAGGGTTTTATGTTGCCATGGTGCAGGGACCTCTATAACGAGTACATCTTAGAAACATTGAAGCAGGACAAATGACCTAATACCTCGTCTTTTTGCTATGATTTCATTTACTTTTTCTTTCATGTTTTTATATTTCTCATATTATTCTATTGATTTACATTTGGAATTGCTCTTATTCTATTGATAATTTTGAAATAAAAAAAGATTTATGATTATGATAAAGGTGGTAATTGATTTTCGATCAAAAGCACTGTTTGAGATCTTCGGTTTTTTCCTCTTTCTCTATCCCTATCCCATAGGTACAACATTTGAATCAATAGAGAACCTTTTCCTCTGTAACTATATGAATCAATATTATTACATTCCAATTCATTACTGATACCACAAAACGCTCAAGTACATAGCTATTTTTCCTTCATTCATGGAGGGAAAATGCGTCATACTAAATAAAAGCATATTATCAACATCAGTTGAATGAGAAAGCCTAACTGATTACATTTTTGTAGTTTCAAATGATTATTGTCATCGTTATTATAATTATTTTCATTGCTTGTTGGATTATATTCTCATGTGAAAGAAATGATAAAAGGAATGTATAAATTTACTAGAGCTAGTAATATCAAATACTAATGATCAAAGGAGGAATGTATAAGTTTACTACAGCTAGTAATATCAAATACTCTTACACATTTTCCGCTGATTAGGACTCCTCATTTGAAGTCAATAGAGTTTTCAAACCATATTTGGAGAAGACCCCTGTTAGCTGAGCCTTTTCCTTAGTCTTTAACCTGCACAAAAAGGATAATACAACTTAGAATTTTAAACTATATTAGAGAAAAACTTTTTACTAATGAGGTTTTAATAATGCATAAATACCTCTTAGCAGACCCTGGAATATCAAGCTTTTGAACCTTTTGCTCTTTTAGAACTTTTGGTTGGTTTCGTTTAGCAAGTACCTTTTTCTTAATAGACCCAACTCTTTCTAGCTTTTGACCTTTTTGCTCTTTTGGAACTCTTTGTTGTTTTCCTCTAGCAAGTAGCCTTTTCTCAAGATCCCTAATTCGTTCCAGCCGAGACGAATCAGCTTCACGTTTAAACGTTGGTTCCATAATATCAGCATCTTTTGCCTCTGCTACAATAGTAGCATTAATATTGTTTCTAGCTTCTCCTAGTTCTACTCCATCAAACTCATCATCCTGATCATCAAATTCATCCGATACAAGCACATCATCCTGATCATCAAATTCATCCGATACAAGCACAACATCCTGATCATCAAATCCATCAGATACAAGCACATCATCCTGATCATCAAATTCATCCGACACAAGCACATCATCCTGATCATCAAATTCATCTGGTACAAGCTCATCGTCCGGATCATCAAATTCATCTGATACAAGCTCATCATCTTGATCGTTGACTTCATCAGATAAGCTTTCCAATGACGAATCAGAGTTATTCATATCGAAATTAGCATTTGAAACGTCTACGAAGCTAGAACTTGCCGCTACAGGTGTGATAGATTTATTGTCGCTCAATTCTTCATGAGAAGGATTCACCATCTCACATTTTATTTGCTTCTGGATCCTACCAAATGTGATCTTATGTCCAGAGAAATTTTGCACAAACCTACCGTAAGAAAGACATCATTTCAGTTGAAGGATAATAGTACAATGCTTACTCTCTAAAAAAACGAAGAACAAGCTGCCTGAAGTCAATTAGATCAAGATGCAACATTGCATTACCGGTGATTTTGCGAGTTCTTAATCTTAGTGCATGAGTTTTATATAATGGGACAGTTTCTGTTAAACAAAATTATGAATTACCAATGATTAAAGTTTGCAATATAGCACACCATACCTGGTTGCATCCACCTCACACTTAAAACCGACGAAGGCAAAACCTTTGCAGACAGGGTCTTTAGTCTTCTTATTCCCAGAAACAGCCGGATATATATGAATTAATCCAGGAACCCCATCAAAAGCAGCTTTCAAATCCCTGTGAATGTTCTTTTTCTTAGGAAGATTGCCGACTCTCACACGAATTCCACCCGGAACACTTTCAGCTACTGCAAAGCACACAAAAAGGACCATCACACATCTACATGATATGGAAATAGAGGAATAGCATACAGAATGGAGGTGTCCATAAACCAGTTTCAGCTTGGTAGTACCTCTTAATGAAACAGTTAGATTTAGACTTTCAGGTAAAGAAATACAAAGGCAAGATAATTTAAGTATTCAATTATGCTTAGTTTAGAAGTATAGGCTTATCATTGCAGATATTGTAGTTTGTACAGAAATTTTGAGTAATGAA